>NC_056446.1:8905536-9140536 GCF_018296145.1 Oncorhynchus tshawytscha | reverse complement strand
AGCAGTGAATTGAAAACTTTGCATTTTTGTTTTTGCCTTAGTATACACACCTGGTTTAAATCAGCAAAGCTTGCGGATGAGTTGCTCATTTGAATCAGCTGTATATTGCTATGGCAAAAACAAAAATTTGTGCCCCTTTGGGTCCCCAGGACCAGGATTAATTGACACTGCACGATCCACGCAATTTTTATTTGGACGTGACAAGGTTCTATGATGAAAGTACTACAGAGGTAGCCTAGTCTGGTCCCTTATATGTTTGTGCTCTCTTGCCAACTCCTATGGTCATTATCATGCCAAATGTTCCAAACAGATCTGGGACCAGGCTACTACTGAGGAGCCTCAGTTGGTTGAATTATGTCAGAGATTCTTTAGGTTAAATCAAGCTATTGTTGCTGAACCCAGAGGGAACATAGAGTTGAAGTGGGAAGTTTACATACACTTAGGTTGGAGTCATTAAAACTAGTTTTTCAACCACTCCCTAAATTTATTGTTAAAGTTTTGCTAAGTCGGTTAGGACATCTACTTTGTGCATGACACAAGTTTACATACACTAAGTTGACTGTGCCTTTAAACAGCTTGGGAAAATTCCAGAAAATGATGTCCTGGCTTTAGAAGCTTCTGATAGGCTAATTGACATAATTTGAGTCAATTGGATGTGTACCTGTGGATGTATTTCAAGGCCTACCTTCAAACCCAGTGCCTCTTCTCTTGACATCATGGGAAAATCAAAAGAAATAAGCCAAAACTTCAGAAAAAAATATTAGTCTGGTTCCAAACACCTGAAGGTACCACGTTCATCTGTACAAACAATAGCACGCAAGTATAAACACCATGGGAGGACGCAGCCGTCATACCGCTCAGGAAGGAGATGCATTCTGTCCCAGAACAACAGCAAAGGACCTTGTGAAGATGCTGGAGGAAACGGGTACAAAAGTATCTACAGTGGGGCAAAAAAGTATTTAGTGAGCCACCAATTGTGCAAGTTCTCCCACTTAAAAATATGAGAGAGGCCTGTAATTTTCATCATAGGTACACTTCAACTATGACAGACAAAATGAGAAAAAAAAGTCCAGAAAATCACATTGTAGGATTTTTAAATGAATTTATTTGCAAATTATGGTGGAAAATAAGTATTTGGTCAATAACAAAAGTTTATCTCAATATTTTGTCATTGCCAACAAAGGGTATATAACAGAGGTCAAACGTTTTCAGTAAGTCTTCACAAGGTTTTCACACACTTTTGCTGGTATTTTGGCCCATTCCTCCATGCAGATCTCCTCTAGAGCAGTGATGTTTTGGGGCTGTTGCTGGGCAACACGGACTTTCAACTCCCTCCAAAGATTTTCTATGGGGTTGAGATCTGGAGACTTGCTAGGCCACTCCAGGACCTTGAAATGCTTCTTACGAAGCCACTCCTTCGTTGCCCGGGCGGTGTGTTTGGGATCATTGTCATGCTGAAAGACCCAGCCATGTTTCATCTTCAATGCCCTTGCTGATGGAAGGAGGTTTTCACTCAAAATCTCACGATACATGGCCCCATTCATTCTTTCCTTTACACGGATCAGTCGTCCTGGTCCCTTTGCAGAAAAACAGCCCCAAAGCATGATGTTTCCACCCCCATGCTTCACAGTAGGTATGGTGTTCTTTGGATGCAACTCAGCATTCTTTGTCCTCCAAACACAACGAGTTGAGTTTTTACCAAAAAGTTATATTTTGGTTTCATCTGACCATATGACATTCTCCCAATCTTCTTCTGGATCATCCAAATGCTCTCTAGCGAACTTCAGAATGGCCTGGACATGTACTGGCTTAAGCAGGGGGACACGTCTGGCACTGCAGGATTTGAGTCCCTGGCGGCGTAGTGTGTTACTGATGGTAGGCTTTGTTACTTTGCTCCCAGCTCTCTGCAGGTCATTCACTAGGTCCCCCCGTGTGGTTCTGGGATTTTTGCTCACCGTTCTTGTGATCATTTTGACCCCACGGGGTGAGATGTTGCGTGGAGCCCCAGATCGAGGGAGATTATCAGTGGTCTTGTATGTTTTCCATTTCCTAATAATTGCTCCCACAGTTGATTTCTTCAAACCAAGCTGCTTACATATTGCAGATTCAGTCTTCCCTGTTGCAGGTCTACAATTTTGTTTCTGGTGTGCTCTTTTGGTCTTGGCCATAGTGGAGTTTGGAGTGTGACTGTTTGAAGTTGTGGACAGGTGTATTTTATACTGATAACTAGTTCAAACAGGTGCCATTAATACAGGTAATGAGTGGAGGACAGAGGAGCCTCTTAAATAAGAAGTTACAGGTCTGTGAGAGCCAGAAATCTTGCTTGTTTGTAGGTGACCAAATACTTATTTTCCACCATAATTTGCAAATAAATTCATTAACAATCCTACAATGTGATTTTCTGGATTTTTTTAAGTGGGAGAACTTGCACAATTGGTGGCTGACTAAATACTTTTTTGCCCCACTGTATATCCACAGTAAAACAAGTCCTATATCAACATAAACTGCAAGGCCTCTCTGCAAGGAAGAAGCCACTTCTCCAAAACCACCATAAAGAAAAAGCCAGACTATGGTTTGCAACTGCACATGGGGACAAAGATCATACTTTTTGGAGAAATGTCCTCTGCTCTGATGAAACAATAATAGAACTGTTTGGCCATAAAGACCATCGTTATGTTTGCAGGAGAAAGGGGGAGGACTGCAAGCTGAAGAACACCATCCCAACCGTGAAGCACGGGGTGGCAGCATCATGTTTTGAGGGTGCTTTGCTTCATGAGGGACTGGTGCACTTCACAAAATAGATGGCATCATGAGGATGGAAAATTATGTGGATATATGAAGCAAGATCTCAAGACATCAGTTAAAGCTTGGTCTTTCAAATGGACAATGACCCCCAAGCATACTTCCAAAGTTGTGGCAAAATGGCTTAAGGACAACAAAGTCAAGGTATTGGAGTGGCCATCACAAAGCCCTGACCTCAATCCTATAGAAAATTTGTGGGAAGAACTGAAAAGTGTGTGCGAGCAAGGAGGCCTACAAACCTGACTCAGTTACACCAGCTCTGTCAGGGGAATGGGCAAAAATTCACCCAACTTATTGTAGGAAGTTTGTGGAAGGCTACCCAAAACATTTGACCCAAGTTAACAATTTAAAGGCAATGCTACCAAATACTAATTGAGTGTATGTAAACTTCTGACCTGCTGGGAATATGATGATATAAATTATTCTCTCTATTATTCTGACATTTCACATTCTTAAAATAAAGCGGTGATCCTAACTGACCTAAGACAGGGAATGTTTACTAGGATTAAATGTCAGGAATTGTGAAAACTGAGTTTAAATGTATTTGACTAAGGTGTATGTAAACTTCTGACTTCAACTGTATATGCTTTTATGAAAAGATCAGACCATTTAGACTGGCTCCCCCAGACTGAGCCTTAGTAAGTCTCTCCCGAAATAGTTCTCTGTCCTTCCATTCGGGTTATGTTATTTTCCCATGGTTAGATTTCTCCTACTTGCAAGTCTCTCCCAAAATAAGCCCAATGAAATACCATCACCTATAACAGCACAATGTCCTTCCATTCAGGTTGTGTTGTTGTGCCAGAGACATTTTTACCATGTTAGGTTTTACTCGATTTCTCCCTGGCATCTCCTTGTTCGTTTTTAGGATTTGTCTGTGTATGTTTCCGGCCTTAGAAAATCTTTCCCAAAATAAGCCAATACCATCACTTTAAACAGTATGCTTTGTTCCCTTTTGGGTTGTATTGTTACGTGGTCACGCCTGGAATGTGTTGTCGTTATAATTATCCCTGCGACTTTACTCACTCCTCTAAAAAAAAAAAAAAAAAAAAAAAAAAAAACAGGTGAATGAGTCAAATTAAAGTCTGTGCTGAAAATATATATTTTGTGTGTCTGGCTGCAGACTGGAAAAAAGATCACAAAGCAGACATGGATAGCAATTATTTTATTTAGTAGACTCCCACGTGTAGGGTTAATCTTATGATTATTTCAGTTGGTTGGTTGCTTTTCAACCCACCTTTTGGAAGGTACTTCAAATACTTAGCTATTCATCATATTCAGATGTTTACAAAATGACTGTGGGTTTGACTCCTTTGTACAGTGAGGCAAAAAAGTATTTAGTCAGCCACCAATTGTGCAACTTCTCCCACTTAAAAAGATGAGAGTGGCCTGTCATTTTCATCATAGGTACACTTCAACTATGACAGACAAAATGAGAGAAAAACATCCAGAAAATCACATTGTAGGATTTTTAAGTTATTTGCAAATTATGGTGGAAAATAAGTATTTGGTCACCAACAAACAAGCAAGATTTATGGCTCTCACAGACCTGTAACTTCTTATTTAAGAGGCTCCTCTGTCCTCCACTCGTTACCTGTATTGATGGCACTTGTTTGAACTTGTTATCAGTATGAAAGACGCCTGTCCACAACCTCAAACAGTCACACTCCAAACTCCACTATGGCCAAGACCAAAGAGCTGTCAAAGGACACCAGAAACAAAATTGTAGACCTGCACCAGGCTGGGAAGACTGAATCTGCAATAGGTAAGCAGCTTGGTTTGAAGAAATCAACTGTGGGAGCAATTATTAGGAAATGGAAGACATACAAGACCACTGATAATCTCCCTCGATCTGGGGCTCCACACAAGATCTCACCCCGTGGGGTCAAAACGATCACAAGAACGGTGAGCAAAATCCCAGAACCTGCAGTGAGCTGGGACCAAAGTAACAAAGCCTACCATCAGTAACACACTACGCCGCCAGGGACTCAAATCCTGCAGTGCCAGACGTGTCCCCCTGCTTAAGCCAGTACATGTCCAGGCCTGTCTGAAGTTTGCTAGAGAGCATTTGGATGATCGAGAAGAAGATGGGGAGAATGTCATATGGCCAGATGAAACCAAAATATAACTTTTTGGTTAAAAACTCAACTCGTTGTGTTTGGAGGTCAAAGAATGCTGAGTTGCATCCAAAGAACACCATACCTACTGTGAAGCATGGGGGTGGAAACATCATGCTTTGGTGCTGTTTTTCTGCAAAGCGACCAGGACGACTGATCCGTGTAAAGGAAAGAATGAATGGGGCCATGTATCGTGAGATTTTGAGTGAAAACCTTCTTCCATCAGCAAGGGCATTGAAGATGAAACGTGGCTGCGTCTTTCAGCATGACAATGATCCCAAACACACCGCCCGGGCAACGAAGGAGTGGTTTCGTAAGAAGCATTTCAAGGTCCTGGAGTCGCCTAGCCAGTCTCCAGATCTCAATCCCATAGAAAATCTTTGGAGGGAGTTGAAAGTCCGTGTTGCCCAGCAACAGCCCCAAAACATCACTGCTCTAGAGGAGATCTGCATGCAGGAATGGGCCAAAATACCAGCAACAGTGTGTGAAAACCTTGTGAAGACATACAGAAAATGTTTGACCTTTGTCATTGCCAACAAAGGGTATATAACAAAGTATTGAGGAACTTTTGTTATTGACCAAATACTTATTTTCCACCATAATTTGCAAATTCATAAAAAATCCTACAATGTGATTTTCTGGATTTTTTTTCTTCTCATTTTGTCTGTCATAGTTGAAGTGTACCTATGATGTAAATTACAGGCCTCTCTCATCTTTTTAAGTGGGAGAAGTTGCACAATTGGTGGCTGACTAAATACTTTTTTGCCCCACTGTATGTGGAGGGAAATTCTAACTAAATGAGATGGTTAAGATGTTAATGGGGGACTTTGAGCAGTTCTGGAACGGTTCCGGCTGACATTTGTGTACAAAGCGCTCTGAACGTCGTAGGGTCCCGTGCCTTTATACAGTGCCTTCGGAAAGTATTGAGACCCCTTGACTTTTTCCACATTTTATTATGTTACAGCCTTATTCTAAAATGTATTAAATTAAAAAATGTCCTCCTCATTCTACACACAAAACCCTAATGACAAAACAAAAACATTAAAAAAGAATCTAAAAATAAAAAAACATGCCTTATTTACCTTTTGCTATGAGACTCAAAATTGAGCTCAGGTGCATCCTGTTTCCATTGATCATCCTTGAGATGTTTCTACAACTTGATTGGAGTCCAGCTGTGGTAAATTCAATTGATTGGACATGTTTTGGAAAGGCACACACCTGTCTATATAAGGTCCCACAGTTGACAGTGCATGTCACAGCAAAAACCAAGCCATGTGTTGCCACAGACCTGGGAAAGGGTACCAAAAACATTTCTGCAGCATTGAAGGTCCCCAACAACACAGTGGCCTCTGTTATTCTTATATGGAAGATGTTTGGATCCTCCAAGAGCTGGCCACCCGGCCAAACTGAGCAATCGGGGGAGAGGTCAGGGAGGTGACCAAGAACCTGATGGTAACTCTGACAGAGTTCCTCTGGAAATGGGAGAACCTTCCAGAAGGACAACCATCTCTGCAGCACTCCACCAATCAGGCCTTTATGGTAGAGTGGCCAGACGGAAGCCACTCCTCAGTAAAAGGTACATGACAGCCCGCTTGGAGTTTGCCAAAAGGCACCTGAAGACTCCAGTGGAGGATGGTGACTTGAAACATTTTGGAGTATGGGAGACCATGGTATAGGTAACCACGGTATAGGCACAGAACGCATGGAGACAAGTGTCTTTCAAATGTCGTCAAATAATTTTAACCGAAAGCATTTAATAAAGACATTTATGGTACAATATTATGGGGAAGGGATCACAGCAGTGATTGCATGAGGGAGGGTATGAGTTAAGGTGTTCAGAGGCTTGACTTCAGTGCAGGACAGGATTTGACTGGGAAGACAAAAAAACAATAACACAACACACTACAGTGTTAGACAAAAGAGCTAAGAATGAGTTAGTCCAAGCAAGGAGTAAAATCATTGATGTGTAATAATGTGATTGTGTATGTGATTGACTCTACATACAGTAATGAGGGGAAATTGACAGGTCTACTCACAGTGCTTGGAGAGGAAACATTCAATGTGCCAGTGGAGGAGAAGGTACATGAGACATGGCTTCAGTTCATGTCAGGAGAAAGTTGACAATGGTAGTGGAGTGGTCATCACCTCTTAATCCATGGGACTTAGCTGTAAATACAAATAGCAGATACATTCCATTACAGCTGTGCCATCGTAGGTTTGGGCACGAGTTTCTCAATGAAGTTAAACTCCGACATCTCAAAATTCATAAAGTCAAACACAGACTGTGCATCTCGCCCATTTGACACCTCAAAGTAGCCCAAGACTCATTCCTGAATAAAGCTCTGTTCATCTACATACCTGACAATAACTGTCAACTGCAAGCAGAGTGGTGGCACCATAGGTCCCAGAGCGGTGGGGAAATTTTTACCCCCTGGGGCCTGGAGTTTTTTTCCTTAGTTTTTTCCTTATGTTAACATAACTAGGAAAACTCTGGACCCTATAATGTATGACAGTGATTAATCAGTTGTAAAAAGTTTTATATGGGCTATGTTGGGACTGGTTTTTCCTAATCAGCAATGAACCCATTCAAACTGCAGCTACCTTGCATTTGTTCATATAAATTATATTTAGACTAGATCAGGAGGGGGATTTCCTCTACCCAGACACATAGACAACAACTGATAGACAATAGAACTCACAGGGCTGAGCTTGCGTTATGCATGTTTGCATCATTCTGGCCTATGCAACTGTAGGCCTTATAAAACATTTACTCACATCTGTCGTCACAATTATGTTGATTGATTAATTTAGGCTTAAAATCATATAGGCAGCCTAGCCAACCCAATTTTGAATATAATCAATATTTGATCACATTCACATTTTTTCCTGACACACAAATGGACTATAAATTACCAATTAGTTACCCTGACCAGACGGACTGGGCGCATAGGCTGTATGCAGCTGCTCTTATTAGTAGTCTACAGTTGATCAGATGGAAAAATTGTCTCGTTTTCATCCCATACAGCATGTCAGATTTCTAATGTTTAGGTATAGCCTAGGCTGCTGCAACATTTGTCATGAGTTTTTGCTTGTGTCTGTCCGGAGGGATTGTGTTATCTTTGCAAAATAAATACCGGAGGAAAGTGGAAAGCCTACTTCAGCGCACGCGGGAAAAAATGCACTGCATTTGATACCAGTTGGTAATGAATGCCCTCACCCTTTCATTCTTCATGAAACTTATCTCAGGCAGAGGTCAGCCCTCACTTTTAATTCGCACCTTTTCCGTACACTCCAGAGAATGAAAAGGGTTCTTTAACAAAAAGTCTGCAACATTTTCGACAGCATTGGCCACTCTGGCGGAGAAAACTGCACACTTGCGCTGATAGCTTTCAGGTGGGTACAGCTAGCTACTGAAGTTAGCAAGACACATTTGTAAATTATAATTTGTTCTTAACTGACTTGCCTATTTAAATAAAGGTTAAATAAAATAAACATTTTAATAATTGCACTAACTGGACACACATAAAGAATAATAATATCCCCAAAATGCTCAACTATCACTCTTCACTCTTAATCTCTGTCCAGCAATGTCACCAAGCTTCTCAACACACAGAACCCATAATGCTCTGAGGCACAATCCCAACACAACACATTCGCTCGTTCTCTGATCCTAATTCTATGATTGAATGGAAAACATGTCAGTTCATATTGCAAAAGCTTTGATTGGTTGGAGGACGTCCTCCGGAAGTGGTTATAATTACCATGTATGTCTATGGAAGGGGGTGAGGCCTACAAGCCTCCTGGGTTTTGTATTGAAATCAATGTAGCCAGAGAAGGATGGAAGCTAGCTCTCCTCCGTTTAAACCATGGTGCTAGCCCAGACAGTGTTGTTGAAGTTACACTGTTTTGCAATGGTTTACAATATTTTAATCAATTATTTGGTGACTTATAAATATATTTAGTATAGACTGAAGGCTGTAATCGCTGCCAAATGTGCTCCAACAAAGTACTTAGTAAATGTTTTTTTATACATGTGCAAACATTAAAAAAAAACAGTTTTTGCTTCATTCGCTGAGAGCCCAACGACAAAAGATACCATGGCCTTTTATAGCAAAGACACACCCCCTTCAGTCTACATGACAAACAACAGATGTATGGAATGGGTCACAAGGTTACTAATAATTCACAGCAAACAGTATCTGCTGTAAATGCTGTCCTCATTGTGTAGAGACAAGGGTCTGGCCCCGAGCCATCTCTCCCTGGTACCTTCCAGTCAGGCACACAGACACTAATCAATGCGGTCTTTATCACCAATCCATCGTAAATCCACTGTCAGTATTAAATCTTCTAGAGGCCCACTTTCAGTAGAACACACAAACATGAGTGTTCTAACAACCCCTTATTATGTTGCATAAAACAACCATTTGATGCAATTACAGTATTATAACATAATCTTGCAATTTTGCTCTCACATAGAATTGAAAGAAGACCATTTTGTCTTGGTTACCGAGAGATGAAATCACTTTTTGCATAAAGCTGAAGGTGTAACAAGTCTGAACACATTTCAATGGCGTCTCTGCGCTCCTCAGTGGATGTTTAGGGGAAAATTCCCTGTCAGTTACATTAAATAGTCCAATATTGCACTGTCACTAAGTATGATCATATTTATTATAAGCAATGTGAAATCTTAGTTAGTTGTTTAATTAGATTTTTACTATATTTAGAAAGACTTTAAGGCAATTCAAGCTCTATTGCTTGAATTGCTAAAATAAAAATGTAGCACATGCAAAAGGTTAATTGAGGTTCAGCGGTTCAGCGTTGTTGTTTTTTTGTTGCTATATACATTACACATGTTTACTCCACTGTTATGAACAGCATGTGTCAATTATTCTTGTGAAAGTGCATTCATTTTGTTTTTTTATTTTTTTTTAGACCATTTTCATTGGTTATGGACCAAGGCTGAAATACAAGACTAACGTTGCACCTTTTGAAAACATTGAAGTCTACAACCTCCTGTGTGGTAAGCCTGTTAGTCAATGGACCGTTTAACATGGGCGCAGGGGGCAATGTCCTCTTGCATAACTAGAAAAGATTAGCCTGGGTGCCAGTCTGTTTCTTCTCTTGCCAACAGAGTGGAACAATATCTAAACATACTGGTAACCAGGCTAAGAAAGGATTGCTTTTCTAAAGTTAAACCATTCCAGCAGCCAATCTGGTTTTACACTCATTATGACGTAATTTCAACCACTTTTATGCAGAACTCGGAGTCCACTTTTCTATTTCTCAACATTGTGATAAGTTTCAAAGAGGATGTACCAGTTCAGCAGGTGCGAGTGCATAGTCCATAGTCCAACACTGCACCTGCCATCTGCAAGACACACTGCTGTTATGTACAGTTAGCTAACTAAGTTAGAGAAAATACCTTTTCAAGTCTCATCTCTTTTTTTCTATTTCTCTCTGCCTGTCAGATTTGTTGGACATTTCCCCTGCTCCTAACAACGGGACCCACGGGAGTCTGAACCACCTGCTGAAGAACCCTCCCCACCTCCCTGTGTACCCAGCTGAGCTCTCCTCTGACTCCACCTGTGAGGCGAGTGGCCCTGCCCCTTCTGACAATCTGGGCTGCAGCTGCAGCGCCCGCACCAAAGCAGCGGTACGACCAGGGAGTACAGTCGGGGGTGGTAATCAAACTCACATCCTCCCTACTGGAGCATGGATGGGATGGGAGGGGTCAGAGGGTCTGTCCTGTCATTCACTTCTCTGGGCTATGTGGGACGCTAGCGTCCACCTCGCCAACGGCCAGTGAAATTGCAGGGCACCAAATTCAAAACAACAGAAATCTCATAATTAAAATTCCTCAAATATACAAGTATTATACACCATTTTAAAGGTAACCTTCTCGTTAATCCAGGCACAGTGTCTGATTTCAAAAAGGCTTTACGGCGAAAGCACACCTTGCGATTATGTTAGGTCAGCACCTAGCCACAGAAACATACAGCCATTTTCCAAAGAAGGAGAGGCGTCACAAAAGACAGAAATAGCGTTAAAATGAATCACTAATCTTTGATCTTCACCGGATGGCACTCCCAGGACTCCATGTTAGACAACAAATGTGTGTTTTGTTCGATAAAGTTCATCTTTATGTCCAAAAACCTCATTTGAAATGGGTGTGTTATGTTTAGAAATGCATTGTCTCAAACAAACATCCGGTGAAAGTGCAGAGAGCCACATCAAATTACAGAAATACTCATAATAAACATTGATAAAAGTGTTATGCATGGAATTATAGATACATTTCTCCTTAATGCAACCGCTGTGTCAGATTTCAAAAAGGCTTTACGGCGAAAGCACACCTTGCGATTATGTTAGGTCAGCACCTAGCCACAGAAAAACACAGCCATTTTCCAAAGAAGGAGAGGTGTCACAAAAGTCAGAAATAGCGTTATAAATATTCACTTACCTTTGATGATCTTCATACGGAATGCACTCCCAGGAATCCCAGTTCCACAATAAATGTTTGTTTTGTTCAATGAAGTCCATCATTTATGTCTAAATACCTCCTTTTTGTTCGCGTTTGCCCAGTAATCCAAATGCTCAATGCGTGATCACTTAGTTCAGACAAAGTCAAAAAGGTTATATTACAGTTTGTAGAAACATGTTAAACGATGTATAGAATCAATCTTTAGGATGTTCTTATCATAGATTTTCAATAATTTTTAAACCGGACAATTCCTTTGTCTTTAGAAATGAAAAGAAACACAGCTAACTCTCACGGCCACGACTCAGCTCATGGCATTCTGCCAGACACCTGGTTCAAACGGCTCTTATTCGCTCTTCCTTCACAGTAGAAGCCTGAAACAAGGTTCTAAAGACTGTTGACATCTAGCGGTCACATTAGGAAGTGCAATATGACCCCATAGACACTGTATATTGGATAGGCAAAGACTTGAAAACCTACAAACCTCAGATTTCCCACTTCCTGGTTGAAGTTTTGGCCTGCCATATGAGTTCTGTTATACTCAGACATCATTCAAACAGTTTTAGAAACTTCAGAGTGTTTTCTATCCAAATCGAATAATTATATGCATATTCTAGCTTTTGGGCCTGAGTAGCAGGCAGTTTACTCTGGGCACCTTATTCATCCAAGCTACTCAATACTGCCCCCGAGTCCCAAAGACATTAATGCTCCAAATCCTCAGTATTAATCATACTTATCCTCACTTTGTATGATTGATAACCCAGCAGCACTCATTAGAAGGACATAAGTTGACTAATTGAAATACAGGAGACCCACTAACATGCTGAAAATGCCTGTTTCAGGAGAAGACTATGAACAGGCAACTCATCAAGGCTAATTCCAGTGAGTACACACTGTTGTCTATTTTTAATAGCGTAATCATGGATCTATTTTGTTATAGATTTCATTTTTAATCAAGCCCTCCCCTCCCTCAGCTTCCGGAGCCAAGGCTCTTCACCTACCGTATGGAATCCCTCGAGTTCTCCAGGAGAATGCAGACTACTGCGTCCTTCACCACGCCGACTACGTCAACGGTTACAGCAAAGATATTCTCATGCCGTTATGGGTCGCCTATACAATTAACCCACTGGTGAGTCGTTTACTTCTTATGTGAGCGACCGGTGTTCATACCATGGTGTGTGTTAGCCTGCTAAACTAAACCCAAGGTATTAGCTCCGGGGAGCTAATGTAAGTCTTCAGAATTTTAACAAATGTTTCCCATCATGCGAGCGTAGTTCTGAACCATCTCTGAACCATTACACTTTCTTTTATGTCTAAAGATAGATAGCGTGTCGTGTTGGAGATGCATTGGCTGTATTTGCTGCTCTCTTGTTAGTGTTTTGGCTAGGACATGAAGGAGGTTGTAAAGCTGTGTATGAAGTGCTGGTGTGAAGGGCTGAGCTGCCGCCCAGACCCTGCTAGCTGGCTGTAGATCTTCTCCACTCGTGCTGGCTTTCACAGCATCTTGTGTTACTCATTATGTGGTGAGAACCTCACCATAAATCAGTACTGAGAGCTGATTTTAATGGAGAGAGGACGTCTCTCTATAGTATATATTTTTCTTTAACTATCTCAGGCTTTCGCAACATCCTCCTTTTATTCCATTTACTATCTGTCTAAAAGGAAGGAAACAGCTACATGATGTATGTTTTTTTGTGCTTTTATTAACTAAGCAAGCAGAAAAGCACTATCATACACTGAGTATATAAAACATGAATCCTTAAAAGTCTATTGACACACCATAAGTAGCATAATAAAAAAATCTCCATCAGTATAAGCTAGAGATTTTTGCATGGACTACGTCTCAATCCCCTGCATCTGCCAATGTCGGCCTTCCACATCTGTGGTGGAAGATGGCCGAGCTACAGCGGTGTTCATTAGACCATGAGACATCCTGAAAATCGGTCTTCTCAAGAAAACGTCTGTAGCGTCCGAATGATCTACAAACTGTTAAGACTACTCTATGGAAAAGGGAGACTCTCACGAACACGATGGTGTTCTCCGTTTTGCTCTACAACCCCCCACAAATGTCACGGGACTCTTCTGAAGGTAGACAAACGAATGGAAGATATAGGACAGACACTTCCGAACCTTATTCCTTAGGATTTATTTTGGTATTTATGAATGTATTAAATGCATTTCCATGGGCTATAAGTGTTGTTTTGATACCTAAAAGGTTCCTAAAATTCTAAATCAAATAGCTAAATTATCCATCGTATGACCATCCTAAAATAATTCAATATGTTATCCTTGTACTTTTAGAGGTTTTAAGAACACCTGCTCATTCCATGGCATAGACTGACCAGGTGAAAGCTTTGAACCCTTATTTAACGTCACTTGTTCAATATTTAAGTGCCTTTTTAAAATGGGTATGGTATTAGGTGCCAGGCGCACTGATTTGTGTCAAGAACTGCAACGCTACTGGGTTTTTCACGCTCAACAGTTTCCAGTGTGTATCAAGAATGGTCCACAACCCAAAGGACATCTAGCCAACATGACACAACTGGGAGAAGTTGTGGGAAGTTGAGAAGTTGTCAACATGGGCCAGAATCCCTGTGGAATACTTTTGACACCTTGTATAGGGCAAAAAGGTGGTGACGAAAGAAACCAACTCCACACAACTTTTACATGATCTCAAGAACTGGAATCAGAAATAGCAGAAATAGTGTCTCTAGCACAACCTCTTTCTATGTCTCTCTCTCTCTCCCCGTCTCTCCTATCAGAACAATGTCCAGCCACTGAGTCCAGTAGCAGAGGCATGTGTCCGTACAGATGTCCGTGTGGCACCGCTCTCTAGTCAGAACTGTGTCAGATACAGGGATAACCCTGCCCTGTCCTACGGCCTGCTGCATCCACCCAGTAAGTACATAATGACGTTTTTGGTTTGTTAGACCCCTATCACCTATCACCTCCCTCACACCCTTTGCTAAATACCACATTAGTGTACAATCATAGCCAGCTGTGCAGCAGCTGCCAATGCTTGATCAGGAATGTCTCATAAAAATGTTAAAGACCAGTTGATAATTAAAATCAATTGAAGTTTTTAAAGTGTCTGCGTTTATTTAAGTTAGAGATTTTATGTTAATGTTTCTATATGCAGATCTGGGTGCCAATGGAACAGAGGCAGAGTCATTACTTACCAGCAACATGGTGCCCATGTATCCTGCCTTTAAAGGTGAGCAGGTCAGACTAGCTGGCAAAGAGACAGAAAAGTATCCAGTGCTATGCAATAGCTCAAACACTCAATAGGGTATTTTTGTTTTCTTATGGAGATGAAGCTTCAGGAAATAACTTTCCACAGAAGGGATTTAGGACTAGCCATCAGGACAGTGTCTCTTTGCATGATGTATGTATTAGAGGCTGACCGATTTAATTTGGGCCGATTTTCAAGTTTTCATAACAATCGGTAATCTGCATTTCTGGATGCCGATTATGGCCGATTTACATTGCACTCCACGTGGAGACTGCGTGGCAGGCTGACCACCTGTTACGCGAGTGCAGCAAGGAGCCAAGGTAAGTTGCTAGCTAGCATTAAACGTATCTTGTAAAAAACAATGAATCTTAACATAACTAGAGATTAACTACACATGGTTGATGATATTACTAGTTTAACTAGCTTGTCCTGCATTGCAAATAATCAATGCGGTGCCTGTTAGTTTATCATCGAATCACAGCCTACTTCGCCAAATGAGTGATGAATTAAGAAGCGCATTCGCGAAAAAAGCACTGTTGTTGCACCAATGTACCTAACAATAAACATAAATGCTATTCTTAAAATCAATACGAAAGTATATATTTTTAAACCTGCATATTTAGTTAAAAGAAATGCATGTTAGCAGGCAATATTAAGTAGGGAAATTGTGTCACTTCTCTTGTGTTCCAGTGCAAGCAGAGTCTGGATATACAGTGGGGCAAAAAAGTATTTAGTCAGCCACCAATTGTGCAAGTTCTCCCTCTTAAAAAGACGAGAGAGGCCTGTAATTTTTATCATAGGTACACTTCAAGTATGACAGACAAAATGAGAAAAAAAATCCAGAAAATCACATTGTAGGATTTTTAATGAACTAATTTGCAAATTATGGTGGTAAATAAGTATTTGGTCAATAACAAAAGTTTATCTCAATACTTTGTTATATACCCTTTGTTGGCAATGACAGAGGTCAAACGTTTTCTGTAAGTCACAAGGTTTTCACACACTGTTGCTGGTATTTTGGCCCATTCCTCCATGCAGATCTCCTCTAGAGCAGTGATGTTTTGGGGCTGTTGCTGGGCAACACGGACTTTCAACTCCCTCCAAAGATGTTCTATGGGGTTGAGATCTAGAGACTGGCTAGGCCACTCCAGGACTTTGAAATGCTTCTTACGAAACCACTCCTTCGTTGCCCGGGCTGTGTGTTTGGGATCATTGTCATGCTGAAAGACCCAGCCACGTTTCATCTTCAATGCCCTTGCTGATGGAAGGAGGTTTTCACTCAAAATCTCACGATACATGGCCCCATTCATTCTTTCCTTTACACGGATCAGTCGTCCTGGTCCCTTTGCAGAAAAACAGCCCCAAAGCATGATGTTTCCACCCCCATGCTTCACAGTAGGTATGGTGTTCTTTGGATGCAACTCAGCATTCTTTGTCCTCCAAACACGACGAGTTTTTACCAAAAAACCATATGACATTCTGACCATATGACATTCTCCCAATCTTCTTCTGGATCATCCAAATGCTCTCTAGCAAACTTCAGACGGGCCTGGACATGTACTGGCTTAAGCAGGGGGACACGTCTGGCACTGCAGGATTTGAGTCCCTGGCGGCGTAGTGTGTTACTGATGGTAAGCTTTGTTACTTTGGTCCCAGCTCTCTGCAGGTTATTCACTAGGTCCCCCCGTGTGGTTCTGGGATTTTTGCTCACCGTTCTTGTGATCATTTTGACCCCACGGGGTGAGATCTTGCGTGGAGCCCCAGATCGAGGGAGATTATCAGTGGTCTTGTATGTCTTCCATTTCCTAATAATTGCTCCCACAGTTGATTTCTTCAAACCAAGCTGCTTACCTATTGCAGATTCAGTCTTCCCAGCCTGGTGCAGGTCTACAATTTTGTTTCTGGTGTCCTTTGACAGCTCTTTGGTCTTGGCCATAGTGGAGTTTGGAGTGTGACTGTTTGAGGTTGTGGACAGGTGTCTTTTATACTGATAACAAGTTCAAACAGGTAACAAGTGGAGGACAGAGGAGCCTCTTAAAGAAGAAGTTACAGTTCTGTGAGAGCCAGAAATCTTGTTTGTAGGTGACCAAATACTTATTTTTCACCATCATTTGCAAATAAATTCATTAAAAATCCTACAATGTGATTTTCTGGATATTTTTTTTCTCATTTCGTCTGTCATAGTTGAAGTGTACCTATGATAACAATTACAGGCCTCTCTCGTCTTTTTAAGAGGGAGAACTTGCACAATTGGTGGCTGACTAAATACTTTTTTTGCTCCACTGTAGGACTCGTTTTGTAACGGTTTTCTTCTGGTGAAAGAGAAGCGGACCAAAATGCAGCGTGGTTAGTTTTGTACATCTTTAATAAAAATTAAAATACAACAATCTACAAAACAAGACACGTGGGGAAAAAAACGAAACAGTCCTATCTGGTGCCACAAACACAAAGACAGGAACAATCACCCACAAAAGACCTAAAGAATATGGCTGCCTAAATATGATTCCCAATCAGAGACAACTATAAACACCTGCCTCTGATTGAGAACCACTCTAGGTAACCATAGACTTACCTAGAGTACTACTCTAACCACAATCCCATTACTACAAACAACCCCAGACAAAACAAACCACATAAATCCCCATGTCACACCCTGGCCTAACCAAAATAATAACGAAAACAGAGAATACTAAGGCCAGGGCGTGACACGTTTTTACTGTGGATATAGATACTTTTGTATCTGTTTCCTCCAGCATCTTCACAAGGTCCTTTGCTGTTGTTCTGGGATTGATTTGCACTTTTCACACCAATGTACGTTCATCTCTAGGAGTATGACGGCTCCGTGGTCCCATGGTGTTTAATACTTGCGTACTGTTGTTTGTACAGCTGAACGTCGTACCTTCAGGCGTTTAGAAATTGCTCCCAAGGATGAACCCTTGTGGAGGTCTACAATTTTTTTTTCTGAGGTCTTGGCCGATTTCTTTTGATTTTCCCATGATGTCAAGAAAAGAGGCACTGAGTTTGAAGGTAGCCCTCGAAATACATCCACAGGTACACCTCCAATCCTACACTTCCGGCGCCGACAGAGATGGCCGCCTCGCTTCGCGTTCCTAGGAAACTATGCAGTTTTTTGTTTTTTTACGTGTTATTTCTTACACTAGTACCCCAGGTCATCTTAGGTTTCTTTACATACAGCCGAGAAGAACTACTGAATATAAGATCAGCGTCAACTCACCATCAGTACGACCAAGAATATGTTTTTCGCGATGCGGATCCTGTGTTCTGCCTTACAACCAGTGTAACCGAGTGGATCACATGCAGCGACCAAAAAAATGACTCAGAATAAGAGGGAAACGAAGCGGTCTTCTGGTCAGACTCCGGAGACGGGCACATCGTGCACCACTCCCTAGCATTCTTCTTGCCAATGTCCAGTCTCTTGACAACAAGGTTGATGAAATCCGAGCAAGGGTAGCATTCCAGAGGGACATCAGAGACTGTAACGTTCTTTGCTTCACGGAAACATGGCTCACTGGAGAGACGCAATCCGAAGCGGTGCAGCCAGCGGGTTTCTCCACGCATCGCGCCGACAGAAACAAACATCTTTCTGGTAAGAAGACGGGCGGGGGCGTATGCCTTATGGCCAACGTGACATGGTGTGATGAAAGAAACATACAGGAACTCAAATCCTTCTGTTCACCTGATTTAGAATTCCTCACAATCAAATGTAGACCGCATTATCTACCAAGAGAATTCTCTTCGATTATAATCACAGCCGTATATATCCCCCAAGCAGACACATCGATGGCTCTGAACGAACTTTATTTAACTCTCTGCAAACTGGAAACGATTTATCCGGAGGCTGCATTCATTGTAGCTGGGGATTTTAACAAGGCTAATCTGAAAACAAGACTCCCTAAATTTTATCAGCATATCGATTGCGCAACCAGGGTGGAAAGACCCTGGATCATTGTTACTCTAACTTCCGCGACGCATATAAGGCCCTGCCCCGCCCCCTTTCGGAAAAGCTGACCACGACTCCATTTTGTTGATCCCTGCCTACAGACAGAAACTAAAACAAGAAGCTCCCACGCTGAGGTCTGTCCAACGCTGGTCCGACCAAGCTGACTCCACACTCCAAGACTGCTTCCATCACGTGGACTGGGAGATGTTTCGTATTGCATCAGACAACAACATTGACGAATACGCTGATACGGTGTGCGAGTTCATTAGAACGTGCGTTGAAGATGTCGTTCCCATAGCAACGATTAAAACATTCCCTAACCAGAAACCGTGGATTGATGGCAGCATTCGTGTGAAACTGAAGGCACGAACCACTGCTTTTAATCAGGGCAAGGTGTCTGGTAACATGACTGAATACAAACAGTGCAGCTATTCCCTCCGCAAGGCTATCAAACAAGCTAAGCGCCAGTACAGAGACAAAGTAGAATCTCAATTCAACGGCTCAGACACAAGAGGTATGTGGCAGGGTCTACAGTCAATCACGGACTACAGGAAGAAACCCAGCCCAGTCACGGACCAGGATGTCTTGCTCCCAGGCAGACTAAATAACTTTTTGCCCGCTTTGAGGACAATACAGTGCCACTGACACGGCCTGCAACGGAAACATGCGGTCTCTCCTTCACTGCAGCCGAAGTGAGTAAGACATTTAAACGTGTTAACCCTCGCAAGGCTGCAGGCCCAGACGGCATCCCCAGCCGCGCCCTCAGAGCATGCGCAGACCAGCTGGCCGGTGTGTTTACGGACATATTCAATCAATCCCTATACCAGTCTGCTGTTCCCACATGCTTCAAGAGGGCCACCATTGTTCCTGTTCCCAAGAAAGCTAAGGTAACTGAGCTAAACGACTACCGCCCGTAGCACTCACATCCGTCATCATGAAGTGCTTTGAGAGACTAGTCAAGGACCATATCACCTCCACCCTACCTGACACCCTTGACCCACTCCAATTTGCTTACCGCCCAAATAGGTCCACAGACGATGCAATCTCAACCACACTGCACACTGCCCTAACCCATCTGGACAAGAGGAATACCTATGTGAGAATGCTGTTCATCGACTACAGCTCGGCATTCAACACCATAGTACCCTCCAAGCTCGTCATCAAGCTCGAGACCCTGGGTCTCGACCCCGCCCTGTGCAACTGGGTACTGGACTTCCTGACGGGCCGCCCCAGGTGGTGAGGGTAGGCAACAACATCTCCTCCCCGCTGATCCTCAACACTGGGGCCCCACAAGGGTGCGTTCTGAGCCCTCTCCTGTACTCCCTGTTCACCCACGACTGCGTGGCCATGCACGCCTCCAACTCAATCATCAAGTTTGCGGACGACACAACAGTGGTAGGCTTGATTACCAACAACGACGAGACGGCCTACAGGGAGGAGGTGAGGGCCCTCGGAGTGTGGTGTCAGGAAAATAACCTCACACTCAACGTCAACAAAACTAAGGAGATGATTGTGGACTTCAGGAAACAGCAGAGGGAACACCCCCATCCACATCGATGGAACAGTAGTGGAGAGGGTAGCAAGTTTTAAGTTCCTCGGCATACACATCACAGACAAACTGAATTGGTCCACTCACACAGACAGCATCGTGAGGAAGGCGCAGCAGCGCCTCTTCAACCTCAGGAGGCTGAAGAAATTCGGCTTGTCACCAAAAGCACTCACAAACTTCTACAGATGCACAATCGAGAGCATCCTGGCGGGCTGTATCACCGCCTGGTATGGCAACTGCACCGCCCTCAACCGTAAGGCTCTCCAGAGGGTAGTGAGGTCTGCACAACGCATCACCGGGGGCAAACTACCTGCCCTCCAGGACACCTACACCACCCGATGCTACAGGAAGGCCATAAAGATCATCAAGGACATCAACCACCCGAGCCACTGCCTGTTCACCCCGCTGCCATCCAGAAGGCGAGGTCAGTACAGGTGCATCAAAGCTGGGACCGAGAGACTGAAAAACAGCTTCTATCTCAAGGCCATCAGACTGTTAAACAGCCACCACTAACATTGAGTGGCTACTGCCAACACACTGTCAATGACACTGACTCTACTCCAGCCACTTTAATCATGGGAATTGATGGGAAATGATGTAAATATATCACTAGCCACTTTAAACAATGCTACCTTATATAATGTTACTTACCCTACATTGTTCATCTCATATGCATACGTTGATACTGTACTCTATATCATCGACTGCATCCTTATGTAATATATGTATCACTAGCCACTTTAACTATGCCACTTGGTTTACATACTTATCTCATATGTATATACTGTACTCGATATCATCTACTGTATCTTGCCTATGCTGCTCTGTACCATCACTCATTCATATATCCTTATGTACATATTCTTTATCCCCTTACACTGTGTATGACAGTAGTTTTTTTTGGAATTGTTAGTTAGATTACTTGCTCGTTATTACTGCATTGTCGGAACTAGAAGCACAAGCATTTCGCTACACTCGCATTAACATCTGCTAACCATGTGTATGTGACAAATAAAATTTGATTTGAATTGACTAAAATGATATCAATTAGCCTATCAGAAGCTTCTAAAGCCATGACATCATTTTCTGGAATTTTCCAAGCTGTTTAATGGCACAGTCAACTTGGAATTGTGATACAGTGAATTATAAGTGAAATAATCTGTCTGTAAACAATTGTTGGAAAAATTACTTGTGTCATGCACAAAGTAGATGTCCTTACCGACTTGCCAACACTATAGTTTGTTAACAAGAAATGTATGGAGTGGTTGAAAAACGAGTTTTAATGGCTCCAACCTAAGTGTATGTTAACTTACGACTTCAACTGTATGTGTCTTGATTCGATGAGGTTCAGGTCATCCACAAAGGCCCAGGAGTTGGTTAGCGTATCATCTGATGCACCATTGACGTGATCCACGAATACATTTGGACCAATTGGTGTGCCCTGGGGGAGGCCATGGGAGAGTTATTGGGCCCAGGATAGAGTCTCATGGTATTTTGTCACTTGGCTACAGACGGAATCCATGGCATGATCTCTGGTCTGACAGATACTTGCAATGGTGTGATCCACAAGATCAATGACCTTGTTTTAGTCTGTCAGGACCCATGTGCTGGAAGTGCCCCTGGTGTGTGCTGTTCTGTACAGCTAGTCTGCCATGCTTACAAGGTACTGGGTGGTTGAGCATCCCTTCAGGCAGCCAAACTGTTGGTTGGAGATGGTTATTTTGGGTATCCTGTGTTGCCCATTCAGCAACAAAACCTTCACACATTTTTGCCAGAAGAGGCGTGAGTGAGAGGGGCCGCAGCTGGTCAAGGCTCAGTAGATTACTTTTTGTCAGGGGGTCCACTATTGCCTCTTTCCATTGATGTGGAACTACTCCTTCACACAGGGAGGTGTTGAAGATGACTGTCAGGGGGGATGGATATTTCAACTAGAAATTTCCTGATGAATCTGGACCTGGGGCTTTTCTGGTTGGAACGGAGAGTAGTCTCCTGTTTAGTGGTGGTAATGATGTGGTGACCGATGAAAACTTGTAATTTATAGCATTGGCAATGACAGAATGGTTGTCTGGGTTGAACCCGATGGAGATGGTCTTTTTAGTGCTGGTCAGGGATTTAATTTGATGGTACCATGTGGCTGGGATCTCCCTCTTCTTTTGGGGGGGGATTTTGGTGTGGTAGAATGTTGATCTTGCTGCTTTGATTTCATTTTCTTTTTTTATTTCACCTTTATTTAACCAGGTAGGCTAGTTGAGAACAAGTTCTCATTTGCAACTGCGACCTGGCCAAGATAAAGCGTAGCAATTCGACACATACAACAACACAGAGTTACACATGGAATAAACAAAACATACAGTCAAAAATACAGTAGAACAAAAGAAAACAAAAAGTCTATATACAGTGAGTGCAAATGAGGTAAGTTAAGGAAATAAATAGGCCATGGTGGCGAAGTAATTACAATATAGCAATCTCTGATCTCTCTGGGTTTTGTTCCTCAGTGTGCTGTGAAGGCAAGTCTTTTTCACTGAAGGCTTTCTGTCTGCTTTTTAAATCAGCTCTTTGAGTCTAAGTGAAATCCACTCCTTATCCTGTGCATCAGTGGAGGCTGGTGGGAGGAGCTATAGGAGGATGGGCTCATTGTAATGGCTGGAATGGAATGATGGGACAGAGTCAAACATGTGTTTGGTACTTTTCTATTCATGCCATTACTGTTAGCCTGTCCTTTTATAGCTCCTACCACCAGTATCCTCTGCTGTGCATGCATCCTAACCACCTGTTTTGGGAAGTAAACTGCAATGATGTGATTCAGGGTGTTATAGAAGTTGTCTGTTTTCTCCTGTGCGCTCTCCACATTTGTTACTTTTGGACATTTATGCAGGGAAAGCCATGGTGACCTTCACGCTGTTGAAAACAGGAATAAATCCAAAACTGAGACTTGAATGCAAAATAAAGATGTTTATTAAAACATCATGGTGCCTAAAAAATCCTAGTGCATAATGAAAGGTGAAAACAAAACACAAACATTTCGGTTTCAGGCCATTATCAGTGTAAATCGTCGGCCCACGTACTTGAGGCCTCATTTATCAATATTGCATAGAAACTATTCTAAAATACTACTTATGAATAGAATTTGGAATGTTGGTACACACCGTTTTTACGCACACCGTTAGGAGATTGAGAAATACTAATTGGTCTCAGTGCTCATGCAAGACCTCGGCTATTTGCATTTCAAAATGCCTCTAATTAGCCATATATGGTCAAAATTTTCCCTTGAAAGCCCCTGGGGAATATACAAGGCCATACCATGAAATACAATGGCGCAACCAGAAAAAATAATACCTTTTTAGAGACTGAAATAGAGGTGCTAGTGTCAGAGATTGAGTACAACCAAAAGGTTTTATTCGCTCAGTTGTGCCTTGACCAGTAAAAATAAAAACATTGAGAGGACTTTAAATGAGTAGGCAACACTCACCAATAAACCATCCATCCTCAACGGCCCCCTCCTGTAGGCTTATAGGCCAACATTGCTGTTCTGCAGAATGAACGAGTGGTGCGTTCCAACTTGCCACCATATTAAGCAGCGACTTTTGCGCTTCACATAACCTGAACATTAAGAGAGCCATCTGTACTTTCGGCACAAAGAAATCCCACCTATCTCTAAAAACGCGCTCTCTGCGAAGTGCAGCGTGTGCCAAATCTTCCAACAGTGCAAGATCAGCACCTATTATGTCTTTTTTTTAGTATTTCAATAAAGTTTTCACTTTCACACATGCCTCTAATTTAACAAATGATTGTACTTTATGTGGATTATTATCGTAACAAATGCACTGATGTGGTCAAATTGTATGATCTAGATAGCCTGTCCCCACAACCGTGGTAGGCCTGATCAACGACGAGACAGCCTATAGGGAGGAGGTCAGAGACCTGGCTGGGTGGTGCCAGAATAACAACCTATCCCTCAATGTAACCAAGACTAAGGAGATAATTGTGGACTACAGGAAAAGGAGGACCGAGCACAACCCCATTCTCATCGACGGGGCTGTAGTGGAGCAGGTTGAGAGCTTCAAGTTCCTTGGTGTCCACATCAACAACAAACTAGAATGGTCCAAACACACCAAGACAGTCGTGAGGGCACGACAAAGCCTATTCCCCCTCAGGAAATTAAAAAGATTTGCTTGGGTCCTGAGATCCTCAAAAGGTTCTACAGCTGCAACATCGAGAGCATCCTGAACGGTTGCATTAAATCAAATCAAAATCAAATCAAATGTATTTGTCACATACACATGGTTAGCAGATGTTAATGCGAGTGTAGCGAAATGCTTGTGCTTCTAGTTCCGACAATGCAGTAATAAACAACGAGTAATCTAACCTAACAATTCCAAAACTACTGTCTTATACACAGTGTAAGGGGATAAAGAATATGTACATAAAGATATGAATGAGTGATGGTACAAAACGGCATAGGCAAGATGCAGTAGATGGTATCGAGTACAGTATATACATATGAGATGAGTAATGTAGGGTATGTAAACAAAGTGGCATAGTTTAAAGTGGCTAATGATACATGTATTACATAAAGATGCAGTAGATGATATAGAGTACAGTATATACATATGAGATGACTAATGTAGGGTATGTAAACATTATATTAAGTAGCATTGTTTAAAGTGACTAGTGATATATTTTACATCAATTCCCATATATTCCCATTATTAGTGGCTGGAGTTGAGTCAGTGTGTTGGCAGCAGCCACTCAATGTTAGTGGTGTTTGTTTAACAGTCTGACGGCCTTGAGAAAGAAGCTGTTTTTCAGTCTCTCGGTCCCTGCTTTGATGCACCTGTACTGACCTCGCCTTCTGGATGATAGCGGGGTGAACAGGCAGTGGCTCGGGTGGTTGTTGTCCTTGATGATCTTTATGGCCTTCCTGTGTCATCGGGTAGTGTAGGTGTCCTGGAGGGCAGGTAGTTTGCCCCCGGTGATGTGTTGTGCAGACCTCACTACCCTCTGGATAGCCTTACGGTTGTGGGCAGAGCAGTTGCCGTACCAGGCGGTGATACAGCCAGACAGGATGCTCTCGATTGTGCATCTGTAGAAGTTTGAGTGCTTTTGGTGACAAGCCGAATTTCTTCAGCCTCATGAGGTTGAAGAGGCGCTGCTGTGCCTTCTTCACGATGCTGTCTGTGTGGGTGGACCAATTCAGTTTGTCTGTGATGTGTACGCCGAGGAACTTAAAACTTACTACCCTCTCCACTACTGTCCCATCGATGTGGATAGGGGGGTGCTCCCTCTGCTGTTTCCTGAAGTCCACAATCATCTCCTTTGTTTTGTTGACGTTGAGTGTGAGGTTATTTTCCTGACACCACACTCCGAGGGCCCTCACCTCCTCCCTGTAGGCCGTCTCGTCGTTGTTGGTAATCAAGCCTACCACTGTAGTGTCGTCCGCAAACTTGATGATTGAGTTGGAGGCGTGCATGGCCACGCAGTCATGGGTGAACAGGGAGTATAGGAGAGGGCTCAGAACATACCCTTGTGGGGCCCCAGTGTTGAGGATCAGCGGGGTGGAGATGTTGATACCTACCCTCACCACCTGGGGTGGCCCGTCAGGAAGTCCAGTACCCAGTTGCACAGGGCGGGGTCGAGACCCAGGGTCTATGGGTACTATGGTGTTAAATGCTGATCTGCTGTTCACCGACTACATTCTCACATAGGTATTCCTCTTGTCCAGATGGGTTAGGGCAGTGTGCAGTGTGGTTGAGATTGCATCTTCTGTGGACCTATTTGGGCAGTAATCAAATTGGAGTGGGTCTAGGGTATCAGGTAGAGTGGAGGTGATATGGTCCTTGACAAATCTCTCAAAGCACTTCATGATGACAGAAGTGAGTGCTATGGGGTGGTAGTCGTTTAGCTCAGTTACCTTAGCTTTCTTGGGAACAGGAACAATGGTGGCCCTCTTGAAGCATGTGGGAACAGCAGACTGGGATAAGGATTGATTGAATATGTCCGTAAACACACCAGCCAGCTGGTCTGCGCATGCTCTGAGGGTGCGGCTGGGGATGCCGTCTGGGCCTGCAGCCTTGCAAGGGTTAACACGTTTAAGTGTTTTACTCACGTCGGCTGCAGTGAAGGAGAGGCCGCACGTTTTGGTTGTAAAAAGTTATTTAGTCTGCCTGGGAGCAAGACATCCTGGTCCGTGACGGGGCTGGTTTTCTTTTTGTAATCTGTGATTGACTGTAGACCCTGCCACATACTTCTTGTGTCTGAGCCGTTGAATTGCGACTCTACTTTGTCTCTATACTGACGCTTAGCTTGTTTGATTGTCTTTCGGAGGGAATAGCTACACTGTTTGTAGTCTGTCATGTTTCTGGTCACCTTGCCCTGGTTAAAAGCAGTGGTTCGCGCTTTCAGTTTCACGCGAATGCTGCCATCATTCCACGGTTTCTGGTTTGGGAATGTTTTAATCATTGCTATGGGAACGACATCTTCAATGCACGTTCTAATGAACTCACTATCCAAATCAGCGTATTCGTCAATGTTGTTGTTGGACGCAGTGCGGAACATATCCCAGTCCACGTGATGGAAGCAGTCTTGGAGCATGGAATCAGATTCGTCGGACCAGCGTTGAACAGACCTGAGCGCGGGAGCTTCTTGTTTTAGCTTCTGTCTGTAGGCAGGGAGCAACAAAATGGAGTCGCGGTCAGCTTTTCCGAAAGGAGGGCGGGGGAGGGCCTTATATGCATCGCGGAAGTTAGAATAGCAATGATCCAAGGTTTTACCAGCCCTGGTTGCGCAATCGATATGCTGATACAATTTAGGGAGTCTTGTTTTCAGATTAGCCTTGTTAAAATCCCCAGCTACAATGAATACAGCCTCAGGATATGTGGTTTCCAGTTTGCAAAGAGTCAAATAAAGTTCGTTCAGAGCCATCGATGTGTCTGCTTGGGGGGGAATATATACGGCTGTGATTATAATCGAAGAGAATTCCCTTGGTAGATAATGCGGTCGACATTTGATTGTGAGGAATTCTAAATCCGGGGGAACAGAAGGACTTGAGTTCCTGTATGTTGTTGTGACCACACCACTTCTCGTTAACCATAAGGCATACGCCCCCGCCCCTCTTCTTACCAGAAAGATGTTTGTTTCTATCGGCGCGATGCGTGAAGAAACCACCTGGCTGCACCGATTCCGTTAGCATCTCTCGAGTGAGCCATGTTTCCGTGAAGCAAAGAACGTTACAGTCTCTGATGTCCCTCTGGAATGCTACCCTTGCTCGGATTTCATCAACCTTGTTGTCTAGAGCTTGGACATTGACGAGAAGTATGCTAGGGAGTGGTGCACGATGTGCCCGTCTCCGGAGCCTGACCAGAAGACCGCTTCGTTTCCCTCTTTTACGACGTCTTTGTTTTGGGTCGCAGGCTGGGACCCATTCCGTTGTCCTGGGTGAAAGGCAGAACACAGGATCCGCTTCGAGAAAGTCATATTCCTGGTCGTACTGATGGTGAGTTGATGTTGCTCTTATATTCAGTAGTTCTTCCCGACTGTATGTAATGAAACCTAAGATGACCTGGGGTACCAATGTAAGAAATAACACGTAAAAAAAAGTTTCCTAGGAATGCGAAGTGAGGCGGCCATCTCTGTCGGCGCCGGAGGTCTGTATACGCCGGAAGTCACTGCCTGGTACGGCAATTGCTCGGCCTCTGACCGCAAGGCACTACAGAGGGTAGTGCGTATGGCCCAGTGCATCACTGGGGCTAAGCTGCCTGCCATTCAGGACCTCTACACCAGGCGGTGTCAGAGGAAGGCTCTAAAAATTGTCTAAGACCCCAGCCACCCCAGTCATAGACTGTTCTCTCTACTACCGCATGGCAAGCAGTACCAGAGTGCCAAGTCTAGGACAAAAAAGGCTTCTCAACAGTTTTTACCCCCAAGCCATAAGACTCCTGAACAGGTAATCAAATGGCTACCCAGACTATTTGCATTGTGTGCCCCCGCCCAACCCCTCTTTTTTGCGCTGCTGCTACTCTCTGTTTATCATATATGCATAGTCACTTTAACTATACATTCATGTACATACTAGCTCAATTGGGCCGACCAACCAGTGCCCCTGCACATTGGCTAACCGGGCTATCTGCATTGTGTTCCGCCAACCCCTCTTACGCTACTGCTACTCTGTTCATCATTTATGCATAGTCACTTTAACCATATCTATATAATTGCATATCACATGATCAAGCAAGAAAACACATCAGAAAATCTATAAATCAGTACTGTTGACTAACCCCATTCCGTACAAATTTGCGCAACCGCGGCATTAAAACTGGGACTGTAGCAACTGTGTTGGCATCAAAATCTGGGGTGTGAACTACGTTTCTATCCAAGTGTTGATTGACATGGTAATGGCCCGATAGTATTGGAGAAAAGTTGAAAAAACGGACCCCTCTGACGCTGTACGTTAAATGGTGACGTGTCATGACGTAGCGTACAGCACCCATAATGCAACTCATTCTGTGTCGTACAGCCTCTCACCACCAGGTGGAGCACTTCTCTCGCAGATTTAAAAATAAGAAAGGGACAGGAACAGGAACAGGTTAAGGTGGGATACCTAGTCAATTGTACAACTGAATCCGTGGAGGCTGGTGACGTGACAAATTGAGGAGGATGGGAGACCCACGGTATAGGCGCGCAACACACGGACACCACAAAGTGTTTCAAAAATCAAAGACAACTGTATTTTAACCTGAAGCTTTTAATAAAGACATTTATAGTACAGTATTATGGGGAATGGGAATGAGAAGGCTACTTACAGTGTTGGAAAGGGATCAGAGCAGTGATTGAAGGAGGGTATGAGGCGTGAGTTGAGGTGTTCAGAGGCTTGACCAGTGCAGGACCGAATTTTACTGGGAAAACAAAAAACAATAACACAAGACACCACACAGTTAGACAAAAGAGCTAAGAATGAGTTAGTCCAAACAAGGAGTAAAATCTTTGATGTGTAATAATGTGATTGTGTTTGTGTACATACAGTAATGAGAGAAAATTGATAGGGGTACTCACAGTGCGTGGAGGGGAAACATTAAATGTGCCAGAGGATGAGCAGGCATATGAGACATCGTGTCCAGTTCATGTCAAGAGAAAGTTGACAATGGGAGTGGAGTAGTCATCACCTCTTAATCATGGAACATGAGGGGACTTGCCTGTAAATACAAATAGCAGATGCATTCCATTAATGCTGCGCCATCGTAGGTTTGGACAAGTTTCTCTATGAAGTTCTCAAAATTCATAAAGTCAAACAGAGGCTGCACATGTCGCCCACTTGACACATTAAAGTAGCTCAAGAAACATTCCTGAATAAAGCCCTGATCATCTACATACCTGACAATAACTGTCAACTGCAAGCAGACTGGTTGCACCATAGGTCAAAGAGCGGTGGGGAAATTTTTACCTCCTGGGGCCTGGAGTTTTCCTAACTAGGAAAACTCTAAACCCTATAAGGTATGATGGTGATTAATCAGTTGTAAAAAGGATTTATAAGGGCTGTGATGGGACTGGTTTTTCCTAGTCAAGTCACATGGTTTTAAAATCCTGAAAAAAAACTCCTGGCACAGGGGGGGATGAACCCATTCAAACTGCAGCTACCTTATATTTGTTCTTATAAATTATATTTAGACTAGATCAGGAGGGGGATTTCCTCTACCCAGACACATAGACAACAACTGATAGACAATATAACTCACAGGGCTGAGCTTGCGTTATGCATGTTTGCATCATTCTGGCCTATGCAACTGTAGGCCTTATAAAACATTTACTCACATCTGTCGTCACAATTATGTTGATTGATTAATTTAGGCTTAAAATCGTATAGGCAGCCTAGCCAACCCAATTTTAAATATAATCAACATTTGATCACATTCACATTTTTCCTGACACACAAATGGACTATAATTGGACTAATGGACTACCAATTAATTACCCTGACCAGACGGACCGGGCGCATAGGCTGTATGCAGCTGCTCTTATTAGTAGTCTACAGTTGATCACACGGAAAAGTTGTCTCGTTTTCATCCCATACAGCATGTCAGATTTCTAATGTTTAGGTATAGCCTAGGCTGCTGCAACATTTGCCATGAATTTTTGCTTGTGTCTGTCCGGAGGGATTATGTGTCATCATCTTCAAACTAAATACCGGAGGAAAGTGCAAACGCCTACTTGAGCGCACGCGGGGAAAACATCCTACGTCAACCTCTCTCTTTTAATCGAACTATTTTTTGAAATGGATGATGCGATGGAAGCTATCATTCGGAATTGTTTTCAACAGCCCAGAGTAGATGTTCAGTATGTAAAGAATCTTAACATGCAATACAGGCAACTTGATGATAGGCTCTCTGTTAACCAGCTATAGCTTGATACCAGTTGGTATTGAACGCCCTCGCCTTTTCATCCTTCTTCATGAAACTGATCTCAGGCAAAGGTCTACCCTTGCTTTTAATTCGCACCTTTCCGTGTACCCCAGATAATGAAAGGGGTTCTTAACACATAGAACCCCCATGATGCTCTGTGGCACAATCCCAATTCAATAGGTTAATTCTTTGATCCTACATCTATGATTGGATGGACATGTCAGTTCATACTGCAAAAACTTTGATTGGTTGGAGGACATCCCCCGGAAGTGGTCATAATTACCATGCATGTCTACCAGCCTGCTAGTTTTTGTATTGAAATCAACATAGCCAGAGGAGGATGGAAGCAAGCTGTCCTCTGGCTACACCATGGTGATAGCCCAGACAGTGCTGTTGAAGTTACTGTAGACCTTCATTGCAAAACAGTGTATTTTAACCAATTATTTGGTGACCTATGAATATTGTAATGAAACAGCAAGGAGCAGGTCTCGAACCCTCGACCTTCGAGCCCGAGGTCCGGCGCGCTATCGCCTGTGCCGCAAAAGCATGCTCGTGCAGCAGAGTAGATTTCCACGCTTATCAAACCCAGGGTCGTTACAATATATTTAGTATAGTTTTATCTAAAAAGGATAACTTTTTTTAATGTTTCACTATTTTTTTTAAATTAAATTTCACTGAGGAGGATGATCCTCCCCTTCCTCCTCTCGGGAGCCTCCACTGAACTGAATGCATTCATTTTTTGCATCATCACCAAAAGCCATCATGACTCTCAAAATCCGTGACAGCCACTGTTTACTTCTGAAGATAACTTTAGTGCCGCCCTAAAAACCCAATTTCAAATTTGATACAAACCTTCAAATATGTATGTAATGACACATTTATATAAACTCTTTATAGTGTTTTATTTACATTTTAGAGGTGATAAATTGGACAGATTGGGTGAAAAAAACTGTTTCCCCCACACAGTTTATCTCCACTTTCCGTATCACGCAGTAGATTTCTCGTGATACGGAAAGTTTTGCTTGTTTTTAAAAAGACCTGACGGAGCTCATTGCCTCCTTCAATCATGCAGAGACGGGCAGCATGAATGTCTCGTCTTTTGCTGAAAAGGGGAGCTGGAAAGGGGAGAAATTGTGCTTTACAATGGTATTCATATTACAGTTGACCTGGAAGTATTACGTTTTTGGGGCGCTAAAATAAGGCAAATTGTACATTTTAAATCTTACCAACAAGCCGTAGATTTAGGATCAGTGTTTGAGGCTTATTTCTAGCCCAATTGAGTTCTCAGATTGGTCTCTACATAAACGCTTCCCAGTGAATTATGATTGTTTATCTGACTGTGGTCATAGTGAGCCATTGATTCAGTAGACATAGAATCTCTGTTACATTGTGTTTTAGAGGACAGTAGTGCAGTAGGGTGCTTCAACACAATTTACCAGATAGAGGTCACGATAAAAACCCAGCCCATTCCCTCAACTCTCTTCAGTGTTGTATTCTTCAATTACCATGCTGTGTAGCTGGCTCGACAACAGGATGTTCTTGCTATGCTATTGTAAGGTAAGGCAGATGGTTATGTTCAAAATCCCACTCCTTTTTGTACTCTGTGCTTGGCATGTAATGCCGATGTGAGTGCCTGAGTTGTTGTGACGTTACATTCCTGTAACAACTTGTGGTGAATTAATCATAAACCGTCAATGTGTTGCTTAATAGAGGGGAAAGTGTGTGCTTCTGGTTGACGTGAAATTGAGATTACCACAGGCTGCGTTCAAAATGGCACTATATTCCCTTTTATAGTACATTACTTTTGATTCGCTTCCATAGGGCTCTGGTCAAAGGTAGTGCACCATGCAGGGGATCGTGTGCCATTTGGGGCGTAGCCGTAGAGTTTGAATCACATAGTGGTTAGGATTGTTTAATATGATGCCACCCTCAGGATTCCATAGTGATCAAAGTGAGAGTGTTGGAGATTGTGTTGAGTGTTATTGATGCCCGTGGACACCGAGAAATCAAATCCATCATTAAAGGTGGTTTATGAAGTATGATATATATGATTACCTTTATTTCCCCCATAAATTGGCCTCCAAGAAGAGGCATTCGGTTGATAACTTTACAGACACTGCGCTCTAGTGGCAGATGGTGGAAGGTGACACAGATCTGGGATTGTATGCAGATTAACTTTTATTGTAAAAAGTATTTTGTCTGGAGGCAAAACTGAGCGATTTCCCCTGAGATAGGCCCGTTGCAGCCAAAATTGGCTATTGTAAAAATTAATGAAAACAAAAATGTGCTTTTTGGTCTTAATTTAAGATTAGGGTTAGCAGTGAGGATAGATTTGATGACTTTGTGGCTCTAGTGACAACTCTACAGAGCTGCCTCCAGAAAAATGAAAATGCTAACCTGTAGTGTCTCAGTTGGAGTGCTGTTCCCCCTGTCCGTTTATTCACATTCATTATGATCTAAAAGGGAAAACCTATTCTAGATCAGCACTCCTACTCTAAGACGTTTTGTGAATACAGGCCCTGGATACATTACTAAGTTACTTAGACAGTCAGATATGGGTTGTAAATCCATGCCTTCACAAATATGATAATATATTTTCAGATGTTTGGATGTACTTCCATGATGTCCTCCTGGTGAAATATTCCCAGCAGCTGAATGGGGTCAATGTTGTCAGTGGACCTATCTTTGACCAGCACTACGATGGACACTTTGATGCTCCCAAAATTATCACACTGTAAGTGGTCATCAACAATGAGTTTCTTTGTGGGTGTTTTTTTTAAATTCTCAGTTATAATCTATTACATTTATTTATTTCAGATTGACATTTATCTAATTTAGCAGGGAATACAATGCTATAACACAGTATTGACCATGGCCTATTCACCTCTCTAATTGTATCTCTCTTTATCCTGCAGACACGAGGCTCCCATCCCCACTCACTTCTATGTGATCCTGACCAGCTGTGGGAACTCGTCCTTCTCCCCTGCTGACTGCCAGGGTCGTCTGGAGACCACATCCTTCATCCTCCCCCATAGAACTGACCACACTGAGACCTGTGCTGTGAGTCACATTGTCTAACTGTCCTCTTATTGTTTCCTATAGTGTCACCTGGAATCTTTTTGAGGAAATCTAATGTGATTAGAACCGGGTCAAATAGAGGCTGTATGTTTAACAGTGTTGTTCCATCCCTCTCGTCGCCCCAATCTGGGTTTGAACCAGGGACCCTCTGAACACATTGACAACTGCCTCTCATGAAGCATCGTTACCTGTAGCGCTAAAAAAGCAGCGGTCGTTGCAGAGCAAGGGAAATGACTACTTCACGGTCTGAGCGAATGACTCATCGATTGAAATGCTACTAGTGCGCACCGCTAACTAGCTAGCCATTTCACAGCAGTTGCAAATTTAAAATACTTTTAAATACCTCTTGATTTAGTTTGTCCTGTACAATGCAACCAATGAAATAGTCCCAGAAGTGCATATTCCGAACTTAATCATGTGCACCTCAATTATGTTAAGGTATTTGAAAGTATATATGTATTTGACCTAGTTCCGGAGGCAATGTTTGCAGAGATGCTTATAATCTATGAATATTGTTACAGTGAATAAGCCCTCCTCTCCCTGTCTCCTCAGAATGGCTCAGACTTCCAGTGGGTTCAGGAGTGGGCCGAGTTCCACGCTTCCCGGGTCCGAGACGTAGAGCTCCTTACTGGACTCAGCTTCTACCACGACAGGATATCAGTGGAGGAAACACTACAGCTCAAGACATTTTTACAGACTTTCTAAGATCCCATGAAGTCACGTCAGGAGGGTTTTGGTACTATTGGTACTATCATTTTAGTATTGGGCCTTATTACACAAGTTTGAAGGTAAAACATTTTGGGCTAAACGTGTAGTTCTGGTGTAATCCTTATATTTAAGTGCATAAAAAGGAGTAAAGAGTTCTGTTTAAGTCAGAAACTGCCTGAAAGTAATTTGGTCTTCAATCCCTCAAACTAGTAACATTAAACTTTTTTTAAATATATTTTTAACCTTTATTTAACTAGGCAAGTCAGTTAAGAACAAATTGACGGCCTAGGAACAGAGGGTTAACTGCCTGTTCAGGGGCAGAACGACAGATTTGTACCTTGTCAGCTCAGGGGTTTGAACTTGCAACCTTCCGGTTACTAGTCCAACGCTCTAACCACTAGGCTACCCTGCCGCCCCATACATAAAGACTTTGTGTGGAAAAAGAAAGAAGCCATGTTATGAGTCTAATATAATAGACCTTTGTCAGTTTAGACTTTACCAGAACATTGTACCAAAAAGTCATGTACTGCTCTGCTGAATCCCAAACACCACTTGTTCATCCCAGGGAAAAGAGAGGGGAATAGTCTTAGAAAACACATTTTCATGCCATAGGATTTTATATGACAAAGTGATTATAATAGCTGGGACATTTTCAGGAAATCTCGGACAATCTGGAATGGAAACGTTAGTATCGGCCATTTGCAGAAGGACTGAAACACTGCCATTATTTTTTTACTCTTGAGGTGTGATTTGGGGAGTTGGCTGAAAGACATGGCTTTTACGCCAAAATGAGAATTTAGTGAAAAGAAAAAAGTGTTTGTTCTACGAGAACAAACAACAGAAAATGTTTATGCTCGCACTTGCCAAATGTTGTCATTGTATGTTTGACTTGATTATAGTTTTTGTTAATATTGATGTTTTTTATTGCTCTGTAACTGTAAATGTAAAGTCAAGTTTGTCGGCAACTGGGATTAAATTATTGATAGAACTAGTGTTTTCGAATGTGTTTGTATGTGCTTGTACAGTATGCATGTGCTTTGTGTCATGACAGAAACTGAAAGTATTACCAAGATAAGCATGACTCTAAAAAATACATACACAATAAAACATCTAGATCCAGTACATAAAATCCAATGTTGTTAACGAACATTCCATTCGGGGGCAACACTGTCACAGGGAAAATCTCTTACTGTTAGTTGGTCTTCTACTGACATTCAGACTTGGAAGATGTCAACCACTTTTTCAGAAGTGTGTCTACAAAGTCATCCACCACAAGCAACTGACAAGTCAAGGGCACTGTGACATGGGTTAACCTAAAACACCTCCCTTATTGTCCAGGTAAGTGGCAACGAAGATTGAATTTCTCACACATCTGCCGGGAATGACAGTGGTACACAGTTCCCTACAAAGAATGGGCAGGAATGACCTTGGAGACTCAGTGTCATTTTACACAGCAAGACAACGAAACATCTCACAATGGGATTCCAACCGCACTGGGTCATTTGACAAACATGTCTGCCACTGCTACACTCAGCAGCCCTCTATAACTGGCACTCAAAGAAAATAAAAGAAAAGAAATTGCACACTCGTCCACTTTAAAAAAACTAATTCAGCTCTGTAAGGCTGCAGTTGTGTGACAGCAGGAAGGAAGGAAGCAGAAAGTGACGTTTTTTTCCACTGTTGCCTTGATTGCCTCTTCATAAGAATCTGTCTCTCTCAGGGTGACCACTCATATGCACAACGCTGCACTGAGGTAAGACCCTGTCTTCATCTGACTTTTATTTTCTGGGGGAGATGCTGTTTTAGGGGGACACGGTTCATGCAGCTGGTAACTGTAAGTGCCTCCATTGATTTTAATTGTTAGATTAGTTTGCCATAACGGCATTTTATGGATAAAATAAAGAAACTAGCGTTTTCCTCGAGGTGAACTTCTCAGCTTGGTAGTCTGCTTAAACTTTGCTGTGTGATGATTAGGAGTCCAGTGGCATCCACAGTTTAGGCCTATTGATTGACTATCATTCCTGTGTATTTTGTTACTGTAATGTTTAGTAGTACGCTAAAGAGGTACATGACCTACAGTATCTAAAGGGCAAGGATTTGTCTTACTGGCTGTGAGCATTGTGTTTGACATTTTATTTTATTCTCAATCTGGTGCAAAGCAATGCATATAGTTCTATTGTGCTTGTTACATTTGATATCACTTTGTGTTGTCAAAGTCACACCATTAAATATCTCCATTGTCCTACTAAACACTTTAAGCATGCTAGCGATCAACAATTTCAATGGGGGAAAGGATTGACTATTTTATTGAATGGTAGGTTACTATTAGGTATCAGATGTTTCCATTGTCTAGCGTACGCAGAGATCAATGGCCATAGTTCTGTATGAGTGTTGAGTGAATGTTATCATTGTAAATGTATGTGGAAATATGGGGGTTATCTGCGAAGCTCACAAAGGACGCTGCAGCGGAAAGCTGACCAGAACTGCCTCAGCTGACCAAACACGAGCAGTACCAGACAGGTCAAACAGTCACAACACAGTCACAAAGCTCTGTGTTTGGACTGTGTGACCAGACAATAGGTGCAGACTTTGAGATCAAAGAGCTTTCAATGGTGATGAGGCAATGGTTAACTAAGGGTCAGACAGAGACAGACTATACTGTGCTAGGAGCTCCTCTTGTGTGAGGAACAGTGTTGGGGTCAATTCCATTTCCCCAGTGGGAAATTAGTGAATTGAAAAGGAATTTCCCCCAACCCTGGGTGAGAAATGCAACCTATTCCGAGGATCTTTATTTGATATCTGTGATGATCTGTGAATATGCAGAAAGGGTGGAGTCCTCTGTTGCTATGTACATCTCTTTGGCAGAGTTGAGTGGTGCCTGTATTGGTTAGTAGCAAGCTAACTCAGGGCTTCCAGGAAACATCTATCTGCTAGGGAAATGTGTCAGAGGGCCCCATGTGAGTTTAGTGCAGTTCTCACAGCAGACAGACAGACACACACACAGAGTCAGGTGTCCCCTTACTGTCACTACTGTGGTGGTATGCGATCGGGTCACTGTCACTTCTGGGAAGTCACCATCCCCGTTTAACCACACTTAAGCTGAATCATGGTGGTCTAACTTGTGCTTGTATTCATGAAATGAGTGCATTTCACCATGACAGTTGAAATGTAAGTCAGAATCTGACTGACATTTGCCATTCAAATTTAGCACTGCCAATGGCATTGAAGTCAGACTAAAGCAGGGGCTCCCAAGTTTTCTTTGCCCTCGACCCCATTTTGAAATCAGAAAATTCTTGCGACCCTGACCATGTGAAAAAATATGTAATTAACAGACAGTTTACTTTTTTACTTGTGTCTATGGCAGTCAATTGAAAACATTCTAACAGTACTTCTGATCGTCTTCTCAACTCAGCATCACATACGTTTATTGTGGGGCTATGACAGTCAATTGCAAATGAGTCTGACATAATGTCTCTTACCTCACCACCACCAATGAGATGGGTGTGCTTGATGCATGTCAAGTCAGAACTTCACAAAGTTAGGGGACGTGGTCGACAGCGCACACCTCATCTCTGCAGTCACAAATCAAATCATCAAATCAAATTTTATTTGTCACATACACATGGTTAGCAGATGTTAATACGAGTGTAGCGAAATGCTTGTGCTTCTAGTTCCGACAATGCAGTAATAACGAACAAGTAATCTAACTAACAATTCCAAAAAAACTGTCTCATACACAGTGTTAGGGGATAAAGAATATGTACATAAGGATATATGAATGAGTGATGGTACAGAGCAGCATAGGCAAGATACAGTAGATGATATCGAGTACAGTATATACATATGAGATGAGTATGTAAACCAAGTGGCGTAGTTAAAGTGGCTAGTGATACATGTATTACATAAGGATGCAGTCGATGATATAGAGTACAGTATCTACGTATGCATATGAGATGAATAATGTAGGGTAAGTAACATTATATAAGGTAGCATTGTTTAAAGTGGCTAGTGATATATTTACATCATTTCCCATCAATTCCCATGATTAAAGTGGCTGGAGTAGAGTCAGTGTCATTGACAGTGTGTTGGCAGTAGCCACTCAATGTTAGTGGTGGCTGTTTAACAGTCTGATGGCCTTGAGATAGAAGCTGTTTTTCAGTCTCTCGGTCCCAGCTTTGATGCACCTGTACTGACCTCGCCTTCTGGATGACAGCGGGGTGAACAGGCAGTGGCTCGGGTGGTTGATGTCCTTGATGATCTTTATGGCCTTCCTGTAGCATCGGGTGGTGTAGGTGTCCTGGAGGGCAGGTAGTTTGCCCCCGGTGATGCGTTGTGCAGACCTCACTACCCTCTGGAGAGCCTTACGGTTGAGGGCGGTGCAGTTGCCATACCAGGCGGTGATACAGCCCGCCAGGATGCTCTCGATTGTGCATCTGTAGAAGTTTGTGAGTGCTTTTGGTGACAAGCCGAATTTCTTCAGCCTCCTGAGGTTGAAGAGGCGCTGCTGCGCCTTCCTCACGATGCTGTCTGTGTGAGTGGACCAATTCAGTTTGTCTGTGATGTGTATGCCGAGGAACTTAAAACTTGCTACCCTCTCCACTACTGTTCCATCGATGTGGATGGGGGTGTTCCCTCTGCTGTTTCCTGAAGTCCACAATCATCTCCTTAGTTTTGTTGACGTTGAGTTGTGAGGTTATTTTCCTGACACCACACTCCGAGGGCCCTCACCACCTCCCTGTAGGCCGTCTCGTCGTTATTGGTAATCAAGCCTACCACTGTTGTGTCGTCCGCAAACTTGATGATTGAGTTGGAGGCGTGCATGGCCACGCAGTCGTGGGTGAACAGGGAGTACAGGAGAGGGCTCAGAACGCACCCTTGTGGGGCCCCAGTGTTGAGGATCAGCGGGGAGGAGATGTTGTTGCCTACCCTCACCACCTGGGGGCGGCCCGTCAGGAAGTCCAGTACCCAGTTGCACAGGGAGGGGTCGAGACCCAGGGTCTCGAGCTTGATGACGAGCTTGGAGGGTACTATGGTGTTGAATGCCGAGCTGTAGTCGATGAACAGCATTCTCACATAGGTATTCCTCTTGTCCACATCCGGCCTTGGAACGATATTTAGTTTTAATGTAGACAAGAGCACAGAATCCAGCTTCACACAGATATGAGCTGGCGAAGTGTAGCCTGCCATGAGTTTGATGTTGCTTTCAAGACAATTGGGAATTCTGAGAAATATGAGGTCAAATCATGGCTTTAGTGATCTTTAGGTCGGAAAGGCAGAGCTCTAGAAACAGGCCAGAGTTCCCGAATTGGAATTCTGAGTTTGATGACCTTTCAAAACAATCTTCCCAGTCAGAGCTTGTTTCTTTCCGAGTTCCTAGTTGTCTTGAATGCACTAAAGTGGGAAGTTTGAGATTTCCCAGTCTCCAGTTCCGAGTTCCCAGGTGTCTTGAACTCTGCATTAATGATCAGATAGAGACGGCAGGGTCAGGAACCAAAACTCCTTCGTAATGACCCGAGAATTCATTGTCTGCAGCATTTGGTCACATGACAGCTTGATCAACTGTTCAATTTCACTTACCAGCATGTCAACTGAACTAGGATCACAGTCAAACAAATTGGGAAGTAGTTCCCAAAGTGCTCTTCCAAGCATTAGAGGTGAGCAGTCATCACTCTTGCAGGACACATACTGATGCTGTTTTCTGTTATTTTCTTTTCATTACACAGAAAGTCAACCAAGTCTTTATTTATTTTATTTTTTACATCCATTGTGAATGACAACCGTTCCTCTATCAATGCAAAAAATTGTTCCAACACTCCCCCTCAATAACCACGAAGCCTCGGTGTGAAATAGAACATTGTCATGCTCTGATCTCATATCGCCACATAGTTTTGCTAACAGGCGTAGATCCATTTGGAGAGCATATACGCTGGAGAGTTTTTGAGTCGTTCAGTCAGTTTCCTCCTAAGTTTAACAGTGTTATCTGACAAAGGTACTGATGTGAGTTTCTGTACCTCTACATACACATTGTTTTCACCAGGGGTACAACTTTCGTTTAAGAAGTGGGGGGGAACATAATTTTTTCTTTTTTTGTCCACTCGGATAAACACTTCAAACAGCCTACCCGACAGCTCGGGGACGTCCGCATGGTCCTAAACTACACCGTTGCCTCGTTTTGTATCACATTCCAATGATAAAATTGGGGCGGACAAAAATGCAATTTCAGAATGTGTGGGGGGGCCATGTCCCCCATGTCCCCAGTGAAAGTTGCGCCCCAGGTTTTAACCATATCAATTGCAGCGGTGATATCAAAGTCTCTGCAAGAGTGTGTGGTTTCATAGTGTAGCAGGCATAGCCATTCACCGTGGGAATGATTCAAGAGCGACTGTCAAGTACGGCCTTTTCCCATTATCTAAAGGCACTCTCTGGTTGAATTGTATCTTTTAGATTTGAACCATTTTCATTTAGACTTTTAAGGTTAACCACATTACAATGATTCTGAGATACAAAGATGATATTATTAAGAGAATGCCAAGAGTGTGCAAAACTGTCAAGGCAAATGGTGGCTACTTTGAAGAATAAAAAAAATCTCAAATTGTTTAACACTCTTTTGGTAACTACACGATTCCATATGTGTTATTTCAAAGTTTTGATTTTTTCACTATTATTCTACAAATTTGTGGCAAAATGGCTTAAGGACAACAAAGTCAAGGTATTGGAGTGGCCATCACAAAGCTCTGACCTCAATCCCGTAGAAAATGTGTGGGCAAAACTGGAAAAGCATGTGCGAGCAAGGAGGCCAACAAACCTGATTCAGTTACACCAGCTCTGTCACGAGGAATGGGCCAAAATTCCCCCAACTTATTGTAGGAAGCTTGTGGAAGGCTACCCAAAACATTTGACCCGAGTTAAACTATTGAAAAGCAATGTTACCAAATACTAATTGAGTGTATGTAAACTTCTGACCCACTGGGAATGTGATGAAAGAAATAAAATCTTTGGCATTTCACATTTTTAAATAGTGGTGAACCTAACTGACCTAAGACAGGGAATTTTTCGTAGGATTAAATGTCAGGAATTGTGAAAAACTGAGTTTGAATGTATTTGACTAAGGTGTATGTAGTTATATATAGTTATATATAGTGCATTCAGAAAGTGCATTTCAGACCCCTTCACTTTTTCCACATTTTGTTACTTTACGGCCTTATTCTAAAATGGATTATATAACTTTTTTCCCTCATCAATCTACGCACAATACCCCATAATGACAAAGTGAAAACAGGTGTTTTGAAATGTTTGCAAATGTATTAAAAAACAGAAATACCTTATTTACATAACTATTCAGAACTTCTGCTATGAGACTCGAAATTGAGCTCTGGTGTATCCTGTTCCACTAATCATCCTTTAGATGTTGCTACAACTTGATTGGAGTCCACCTGTGGCATATTCAATTGATTGGACATGATTTGGAAAGGCACACACCAGTGCATGTCAGAGCAAAAACCAAGCCTTGGTCAGGGAGGTGACCAAGAACCCAATGGTCACTCTGACAGAGCTCCAGAGTACCTCTGTGGAGATGGGAGAACCTTCCAGAAGGATAACCATCTCTGCAGCACTCCACCAATCAGTTCCTTTATGGTAGAGTGGCCAGGTGGAAGCTACTCCTTAGTAAAAGGCACATGACAGCCCTCTTGGAGTTTGTCAAAAGGCACCTAAAGGTCTTTTAGATGACTAGAAACAAGGTCTGATGAAACCAAGATTGAACTATTTGGTCTGAATGCTATGTGTCACGTCTGGAGGAAACCCGGCATGGCTCATCACCTGGCCAATACCATCCCTACAGTTGAAGCATGGTGGTGGCAGCATCATGCTGTTGGGAGGTTTTTCAGCGGCATGGACTGGGAGACTAGTCAGGATCGAGAGAAAGATGAACGGAGCAAAGTACATCATGATCCTAGATGAAAACCTGCTCAACAGTGCTCAGGGCCTCAGACTGGGCGAAGGGTCATTGTTCCAACAGGACTATGAACCTCAGCACACAGCCAAGACAGCACTGGAGTGGCTTCGGGGACAAGTTTCTGAATGTTCTTGAGTGGCCCAGCCACTTGAACCAGATCGAACATCTCTGGAGAGACTTGAAAAAAGCTGTGCAGCGATGCTCCCCGTCTAACCTGATAGAGCTTGAGAGGATCTGCAGAGAAGAATGGGAGAAACTCCCCAAGTCAGGTGTGCCAAGCTTGCACCGTCATACCCATGAGACTCAAGGCTGTAATCGCTGCCAAAGGTGCTTCAATAAAGTACTGAGTAAAGGGTCTTAATACTTATGTAAATGTGATATTTCAGTTGTATTTTTTTAAATAAATTTGATAAAAGTTCTAAAAACCTGTTTTTGCTTTGTCATTGTGGGGTATTGTTTGTAGATTGATGAGGGGGGAAATGGTTTAATCCATTTTAGAATAAGACTGTAATATAACAAAATGTGGAAAAAGTCAAGGGGTCTGAATACGTTCGGAATATATATTTTTTATTTGTATTTATTAGTGTTTTTTACATTTTCGCGTGACCCCATTTTCCTAACAGACGAGCTCTAGTTTGGGAACCTCTTGGAAAAGACAGCATTTGAAAAACAGCTCTTGAAAATGCCTCATAGGAACTTTACAAACCCAACTTGAACACCCTGCACCCCAAAGAAACAATGTGGGAGATATGTTTGCATAGGAACAACTGGAGTATAACTATGTTATTATACCATTACTTTTGATTTTGACTGGGGCAGCAGGGTAGCCTAGTGGTTTGAGTGTTAGAGTGTTGGACTTGTAACCGGAAGGTTGCAAGTTCAAATCCCCGAGCTGACAAGGTACAAATCTGTCATTCTGCCCCTGAACAGGCAGTTAACCCACTGTTTCTAGGCCATCATTGAAAATAAGAATTTGTTCTTAACTGACTTGCCTAGTTAAATAAAGGTAAAACATTTAAATAAATTGTCTTGAAACATTTAAATAACATTTAAATAATGCTCATTAAACATGAATAATACTCATTAAACATGATTTGATAGAAGAAAACAAAGCTGCTACTGGTTTGTTACACGCTCTCTGCTACAGCCTTTAAAGGCCTATTTGACCACTGATGGACAAAGTGCAGCCTGCCTTTAAAAGCATATAAGGTTGATAACTAGTCAGAGTCTCCTGTTCACTCCCTCTCTGAGACATAAGGATAAAGCTTCCCAAATGGAACCCTATTCCCTATACAGTGCACTTATTTTGAATAGGGCCCATATGGCTCTGTGAACAAGTGAATAATGTAGGGAATAGGGTGCCATTTGGGACATAAAGACACTGCTGCTTCCCCTTTGGGCCCTAATCACATTTGACACTGATTGTTTACTGTGGCCCTCTGCTGCCCTGGAAAATGGCAGAGACAGGCGTTTATCTACCAACACGGGGTGGCATCCAGTCACTGATAAGCTCTTTCCCCCTTTCTCTCCATACTTCACATCCCCACTTCCAAACAAAAATATACTCGCTCTGAGAAAATAAAATAGATGCATCGGTCATTAATAATGCAGCGGTTGGCATTTGGTTGACGTGTGTGTGTGTGTGTGTGTGTCGTCCTGCTTTGGGCTGCCTTCAATGAAGCATTGCTACAGTACTGTAACAGCGGTAGGCAGCTTGCTGTGAAAGGAGCGTTCTGGGCCCTGTGGCCGGACCAAATGTGATTTACTATTCTGAGCAAAGCACTGTGACTTTGACGTCGTAGGAGGAAATGAATGTACAAGAGTCGGGAGGAAGGGCGAGATACGTTCAATTGGTTATCAAATTAGTCTGATACTGTAGCACTTTTCATGCACAGCATCTAATTCTAAAGTATATCATATGACATTGTATTTGTTGGTATTTCATTGTTCTGCCTTAGTGAGTGGGCCGTTATTGGGAGGACTACAATGACTGACTGACTGGTTGCTCTTTTCTTGTCCTAGTGAGCAAAGTGTACATCAGTCATCGGACTTTGAGAAGAGGATCCCTGCAAATATAGGTCAAAGTTTACGCTCCCTGTCTGTCACTCTTTAGATGGGTGCAACACTATGGAGGGGCTAGAGAGCAGCACGTAAGAGGTGGGGCGGGTCACCGGAGCAGAAACATTGAGGACCAATCCATATTGAGGTCTGTGATGCGAAGCGGAGGGAGCTTCTGTGAATATCGTGACGGAAGATGGGATGTCTTTGACTGTGCAGCGAAATGAACATGACCTTCATTCTGCCCTGAGTCTAGTAACAAGTAAAGACTTTGTCCAGCTTGTAGAAGCATCCGGTACCTAATAGAAAGAAACAGAAGGTGGAACAAAGGGAGGAGAGAGAAGGAGAGACTGGAGAGGTGGAGTGTGGATGAGAGAAGAAGAAAAAGAAGAAGAGTACAGAGTGGAAGTGAGAGAGAGAAAGAGACCCATTTTTCAAGATGGATCTGAGTCTGCTCAAGGCTCTGGAACGAGAGAAGGTTCTAGAGGTTCTTCAGAGGGACAGACTTCTGCGCAGCACGGAGGAGGACAGGATCAGGTAAACAATATTATTCACATTACTTAAGCCAAGTGTTTCACATTTACTGCATGAACACTGTACAACATCTCCCCTTTGAGGGGTTTTCAGGATCTGTGGAGACTGTGACAATAACAATGATGCCCCTCAAAATAGGATTCATAGTTGTTGTTTTATGGTTTATTAGAAATTATGAGGCAGTCAATCTGAATGAATGCAGCAAAGCAGCTACTTCAACAATGTACAGAAAATACGGATGTAAAGAGGACTGTAAGTACAGGTGCTATAGCACTGCCGTCGCTACTGTAACTCCACCTGCCACCATCTGCTTTTACAGGAGGCTGAAAATGGAACTACAGGACATCCGGAGGAAAGGTGCAAAGAGTTTTGCCCGGCAATACAGCGAGAGGACGTGCGCCCGTTGTCAGAGGCCACTGGGCAAGTTCTGGAACTCGGGCGCTGTGTGCCGAGGCTGCAGTCACCGCATCTGCAACAAGTGCCGCGTGGGCGTGTCCATGCTGGACTGGAAATGCACCGTCTGCCACGCCTACAGGTAGGACGCATGTCAATGCCATAACATAGATGTCCTGTCAGTGCCGTAACATAGACTTTTATGTTGTATAACATATACCTTTATGTTAGTGCAATAACATACACTGTCATGCCAGTGCCATAACATAGAATGTCAGCACTATAACCGTGGTTGACTGTGATATTGACTAACATTTTTATTGTTGTTATCCTCTAATCCTTATCAATGATTAAGGTGTTTTAACTTGTTAAGAGAATTAACTGACAACAGGTACAGTATTTCCTTTGTAGTCTAAACAAAGATTAATTAATCTAAAATCCACTTCTCAGAGAGGTGAAGTTCAGGTCTGGAGAGTGGTTTGTAGAAGAGAGGGCCAAGAAATTTCCACCTGATGCAGGTTTGTTTCCTATGCTCCTCACTTGTCCCATTCACTCCTAATTAATATGCATAATTCACTCAGAAATAATATGCCTTATATATAAAAAAAAATACAGCTATACAATACTTGTTAAATAATACCTCATACAGGAATATATATTTTCAGTTGTTTGATTAGTGATCTTCTACATCAGCTGACTTTGACTAAATAATACATTTTTGCTTCTCTGCTACGACATTGCCTGGGAGAGTGGGAGAAAGTCCATAACAGTGACATTAAATTGTGTGTGTACTCAGTGCTGTTTCTAGACATATGCAACATACAGTGCCTTCGGAAAGTATTCACACCCTTAGACTTTTTCCACATTGTGTTGTGTTACAGCCTGAATTTAAAATGTATTAAATTGCGTTTATTTTTTGTCAATGGCCTACCCCATAAAGTCAAAGAGGAATTTGTCGTGGTAATTTCCTGTATTACTAAATGAGGAGAGTTTACAAACCACACACAAGTCAGAGTTATTTAAACTTCATCTTTAATTATATGAGCTTCACCATAGCCCTGTGACTCTCAGATCAATTCAGTGTCTATAAATGAATTCTGAGTGTCAACATAATGGCAACTGAGATCTTTTATAGCAAAGATCCACCCCTCTCAACTTACATGACAAACCACAGATCTCAGGAACTCTTCACAAAGGGTCTTTTACTTAAAAAAGGAGTATCCCATAGCCAGATAGCATTAGCTATAAATTATCGTTCAGTTTGGTCTCTAAAACGAGATTCTAATCTCGTTCCTGGTACTTCATAGTACCAAGACATTACCTCACTATCTGGAATGCTCTTTAGGCTTTATTGGCCAAAGACATCGTAAATCTCCTCTGTCAGTGCTATCTCATAGAGGCCCATCCTCAGTGGAACACACACAATATTCTGTCGAATAACACAACCATTCTAATGCAATACAAAGATTATAAAATAATCTTACAAGCACTATAACATAATCTTGCAATTATCCACGACATCTCCCCATCACATGGTTTAACAGATACATTCACATATGAAGACAATGTTCAATTCTGACTTCTCCCTTTCTGATATTCTGCATATTACCAGACATGTAAAAGACAAGCCTGACCTCTCCCCTCTCTGGGCCCCAAGTGACTTTTCCCTAGAGAAGAAAGGAAAATGCAACTGCCGACAGTATAATACAAAAAAAGACATCCTAATGATGTATCTCACATAAGCATATTATGAAAGTAAATGAAACATCTTATTTATCAATGTTACGTAACTAATTCTGATTCAGCTATATCTCACATAAGCATATTATGAAAGTAAATGAAACATCTTATTTATCAATGTTACGTAACTAATTCTGATTCAGCTACGACAAATGATGTTTTTCTGAATTTGTACAAATTTATGAAAAATGTGCTTAAAAGTCACATAAGTTGCATGGACTCACTCTGTGTGCAACAATAGTGTATTACATGATTTTTTGAATGACTACCTCATCTCTGTACCCCACACATACAATTATTTGTTAGGTCCCTTAGTTGAGCAGTGAATTTCAAACACAGTTTCAACCACAAAGGACAGGCAGTTTTCCAATGCAAAGAAGGGCACCTATTAGTAGATGGGTACAAATAGAAAAACAGACATAGAATATCCCTTTGAGCATGAAGAAGTTTTTAATTACTCTTTGGATGGTGTCTCAATACACCCAGTCACTACAAAGGAAACTGCTCAGGGATTTCAGCATGAGGCATGGTGACTTTAAAACAGTTACAGAGTTGAATGACTGTGATGGGAGGAAATTGAGGATGGATCAACAACACTGTAGTTACTCCACATTACTAACCTAATTGACAGAGTGAAAAGAAGGAAGTCTGTACAGAATAAAACATATTCCAAAGCATGCATCCTGTTTGCAAGAAGGCACTAAAGTAATACATTTTTAAAAATGTGGCAAAGCAATACACTTTTTGTCCTGAATACAAAGCGTTGCTAGCTGCTTATCAAGTTTGCTGGGTTTTCTTGAGGGCCTGAACTCATACCGCGACGCGGTCTGGAACTGCGAGGATTAATAAGCGTAACCAACGTTGCTACCATGACAATGACCAAAACCCGTGGGAGTACCATTGAAGACAATGGTGTCTATCTATCACATGTGAAGGATCTTTTAAAAACAAGCAGTTGTTACAACAACAAGAAAATAGCTTGAAGTGTTGTGTCCAAATACTGGTGTCAACTAGTAAACTAATAAAAGAATGGATGACATGACCAAAGAGGTCCAGGACCTGAAGAACAGTTTGCAGTTCTCCCACGGTCAGCTCGATGAGTTTAAACAGAATAGCAAGATTACAACAGTCTGTAACTCATTGAGAGAGGATATCAGTTCTGTATGTGAATCCATGATAACAATGACGGAGAAATCAGATTATGTCGAGGGACAATCAAGTTGGAACAACAGTGTTGAGGACAGAATTGCAGAATCTCCACATGAGACCTGGACAGAGTCTGAGGACAAAGTGAGGGAAATGATCTTGGAGAAACTGAAGATGGACCACAGGAAGATTTAGGTGGAGATTCATGAAATCAATAACTTGTTAACATCAGACAACATTAATATACAGTGCCTTGCGAAAGTATTCGGCCCCTTGAACTTTGCGACCTTTTGCCACATTTCAGGCTTCAAACATAAAGATATAAAACTGTATTTTTTTGTGAAGAATCAACAACAAGTGGGACACAATCATGAAGTGGAGCGACATTTATTGGATATTTCAAACTTTTTTAACAAATCAAAAACGGAAAAATTGGGCGTGCAAAATTATTCAGCCCCTTTACTTTCAGTGCAGCAAACTCTCTCCAGAAGTTCAGTGAGGATCTCTGAATGATCCAATGTTGACCTAAATGACTAATGATGATAAATACAATCCACCTGTGTGTAATCAAGTCTCCGTATAAATGCACCCTCACTGTGATAGTCTCAGAGGTCCGTTAAAAGCGCAGAGAGCATCATGAAGAACAAGGAACACACCAGGCAGGTCCGAGATACTGTTGTGAAGAAGTTTAAAGCCGGATTTGGATACAAAAAGATTTCCCAAGCTTTAAACATCCCAAGGAGCACTGTGCAAGCGATAACATTGAAATGGAAGGAGTATCAGACCACTGCAAATCTACCAAGACCTGGCTGTCCCTCTAAACTTTCAGCTCATACAAGAAGACTGATCAGAGATGCAGCCAAGAGGCCCATGATCACTCTGGATGAACTGCAGAGATCTACAGCTGAGGTGGGAGACTCTGTCCATAGGACAACAATCAGTCGTATATTGCACAAATCTGGCCTTTATGGAAGAGTGGCAAGAAGAAAGCCATTTCTTAAAGATATCCATAAAAAGTGTCGTTTAGAGTTTGCCACAAGCCACCTGGGAGACACACCACACATGTGGAAGAAGGTGCTCTGGTCAGATGAAACCAAAATTGAACTTTTTGGCAACAATGCAAAACGTTATGTTCGGCGTAAAAGCAACACAGCTCATCACCCTGATCACACCATCCCCACTGTCAAACATGGTGGTGGCAGCATCATGGTTTGGGCCTGCTTTTCTTCAGCAGGGACAGGGAAGATGGTTAAAATTGATGGGAAGATGGATGGAGCCAAATACAGGACCATTCTGGAAGAAAACCTGAGAAGGGCACCTATTAGTAGATGGGTACAAATAGAAAAACAGACATAGAATATCCCTTTGAGCATGAAGAAGTTTTTAATTACTCTTTGGATGGTGTCTCAATACACCCAGTCACTACAAAGGAAACTGCTCAGGGATTTCAGCATGAGGCATGGTGACTTTAAAACAGTTACAGAGTTGAATGACTGTGATGGGAGGAAATTGAGGATGGATCAACAACACTGTAGTTACTCCACATTACTAACCTAATTGACAGAGTGAAAAGAAGGAAGTCTGTACAGAATAAAACATATTCCAAAGCATGCATCCTGTTTGCAAGAAGGCACTAAAGTAATACATTTTTAAAAATGTGGCAAAGCAATACACTTTTTGTCCTGAATACAAAGCGTTGCTAGCTGCTTATCAAGTTTGCTGGGTTTTCTTGAGGGCCTGAACTCATACCGCGACGCGGTCTGGAACTGCGAGGATTAATAAGCGTAACCAACGTTGCTACCATGACAATGACCAAAACCCGTGGGAGTACCATTGAAGACAATGGTGTCTATCTATCACATGTGAAGGATCTTTTAAAAACAAGCAGTTGTTACAACAACAAGAAAATAGCTTGAAGTGTTGTGTCCAAATACTGGTGTCAACTAGTAAACTAATAAAAGAATGGATGACATGACCAAAGAGGTCCAGGACCTGAAGAACAGTTTGCAGTTCTCCCACGGTCAGCTCGATGAGTTTAAACAGAATAGCAAGATTACAACAGTCTGTAACTCATTGAGAGAGGATATCAGTTCTGTATGTGAATCCATGATAACAATGACGGAGAAATCAGATTATGTCGAGGGACAATCAAGTTGGAACAACAGTGTTGAGGACAGAATTGCAGAATCTCCACATGAGACCTGGACAGAGTCTGAGGACAAAGTGAGGGAAATGATCTTGGAGAAACTGAAGATGGACCACAGGAAGATTTAGGTGGAGATTCATGAAATCAATAACTTGTTAACATCAGACAACATTAATATACAGTGCCTTGCGAAAGTATTCGGCCCCCTTGAACTTTGCGACCTTTTGCCACATTTCAGGCTTCAAACATAAAGATATAAAACTGTATTTTTTTGTGAAGAATCAACAACAAGTGGGACACAATCATGAAGTGGAGCGACATTTATTGGATATTTCAAACTTTTTTAACAAATCAAAAACGGAAAAATTGGGCGTGCAAAATTATTCAGCCCCTTTACTTTCAGTGCAGCAAACTCTCTCCAGAAGTTCAGTGAGGATCTCTGAATGATCCAATGTTGACCTAAATGACTAATGATGATAAATACAATCCACCTGTGTGTAATCAAGTCTCCGTATAAATGCACCCTCACTGTGATAGTCTCAGAGGTCCGTTAAAAGCGCAGAGAGCATCATGAAGAACAAGGAACACACCAGGCAGGTCCGAGATACTGTTGTGAAGAAGTTTAAAGCCGGATTTGGATACAAAAAGATTTCCCAAGCTTTAAACATCCCAAGGAGCACTGTGCAAGCGATAACATTGAAATGGAAGGAGTATCAGACCACTGCAAATCTACCAAGACCTGGCTGTCCCTCTAAACTTTCAGCTCATACAAGAAGACTGATCAGAGATGCAGCCAAGAGGCCCATGATCACTCTGGATGAACTGCAGAGATCTACAGCTGAGGTGGGAGACTCTGTCCATAGGACAACAATCAGTCGTATATTGCACAAATCTGGCCTTTATGGAAGAGTGGCAAGAAGAAAGCCATTTCTTAAAGATATCCATAAAAAGTGTCGTTTAGAGTTTGCCACAAGCCACCTGGGAGACACACCACACATGTGGAAGAAGGTGCTCTGGTCAGATGAAACCAAAATTGAACTTTTTGGCAACAATGCAAAACGTTATGTTCGGCGTAAAAGCAACACAGCTCATCACCCTGATCACACCATCCCCACTGTCAAACATGGTGGTGGCAGCATCATGGTTTGGGCCTGCTTTTCTTCAGCAGGGACAGGGAAGATGGTTAAAATTGATGGGAAGATGGATGGAGCCAAATACAGGACCATTCTGGAAGAAAACCTGATGGAGTCTGCAAAAGACCTGAGACTGGGACGGAGATTTGTCTTCCAACAAGACAATGATCCAAAACATAAAGCAAAATCTACAATGGAATGGTTCAAAAATAAACATATCCAGGTGTTAGAATGGCCAAGTCAAAGTCCAGACCTGAATCCAATCGAGAATCTGTGGAAAGAACTGAACTGCTGTTCACAAATGCTCTCCATCCAACCTCACTGAGCTCGAGCTGTTTTGCAAGGAGGAATGGAAAAAAATGTCAGTCTCTCGATGTGCAAAACTGATAGAGACATACTCCAAGCGACTTACAGCTGTAATCGCAGCAAAAGGTGGCGCTACAAAGTATTAACTTAAGGGGGCTGAATAATTTTGCACGCCCAATTTTTCATTTTTTGATTTGTTAAAAATGTTTGAAATATCCAATAAATGTCGTTCCACTTCATGATTGTGTCCCACTTGTTGTTGATTCTTCACAAAAAAATACAGTTTTATATCTTTATGTTTGAAGCCTGAAATGTGGCAAAAGGTCGCAAAGTTCAAGGGGGCCGAATACTTTCACAAGGCACTGTATTAGCCATTTCTCACTTAGATAATTCATTTGATGTTACAGCAGTAGCAGTACAAGGATATAACATCTCTAGAAGACACAGGAATGCTTATGAGAGAAGTGTTGCTATATATATATTCAGAGCCATATCCCTGTAATACTTAGAGAAGATCGCATGTCAAGTGTTATTGAAGTGTTGTGTTTGCAGGTTCACCTGGCACATCTAAAGCATTTTCTTTTGGGGTTTTGCTATATAGGCCACCAAGTGAATGTGTGAAATGCTTGATAGTGTATGTGGTGTAAACAGAGAAGTCTACTTTCTCAGGGACCTGAATATAGACTGGTTTTCATCAAGCTGTCCACTCAAGAGGAAACTTCTCACCGCAACTAGTGCCTGTAATCTGGTAAAAGTTATTAATCAACCTACCAGGGTATTTACTAACACTACAGGAACAAGATCATCCACATGTATTGATCACATTTTTACTAATATGGTATAACTTTGTTCTAAAGCTGTATCCGTACCCATTGGATGAAGTGATCACAATATGGTGGCTATATCCAGGAAAGTCAAAGTTCCAAAAGCTATGCCTAAAATAGTGTATAAGAGATCATACAAAATATTTTGCTGTGACTCTTCTGTGGATGATGAAATTACTAGCATCTTGGAGCAGACCTTTTCTCTCTCTCTCCTATTGAAAAAGCTACCGTCCGGTTGAAATATTATTGATTACTTATTGTAAAAACAACCTGAGGATTGATTATAAAAAACGTCTGAAATGTTTCTACGAACTTTACGGATACTATTTGGAATTTTCGTTTGCCCGTCGTGACCTGCACGAGCCTGTGGATTTTACTCAACAAAACGCGCCAACCAAATGGAGGTTTTTGGATATAAAAATAATCTTTATCGAACAAAACAAACATTTATTGTGTAACTGGGAGTCTCGTGAGTGCAAACATCCGAAGATCATCAAAGATAAGCCATTCATTTTATTGCTTTTCTGACTTTTGTGACCAATCTACTTTGCTGCTAGCTGTTTGTAATGTTTTGTCTGCTGAGAGAGCTGTCCTAACATAAACGCTTGGTTTGCTTTCGCTGTAAAGCTTTTTTTGAAATCTGACACGCCAGGTGGATTAACAACAAGCTAAGCTGTGTTTTGCTATATTGCACTTGTGATTTCATGAAAATTAAATATTTTTAGTAATTTAAATTTGGCGCTCTGCAATTCAGCGGATGTTGACGAAAATGATCCCGCTAAAGGGATCGGTGCGTCAAGAAGTTAACTTAAAATAAGAAACTGTATTAGGAAGCTGAGATCAATTATATAAAGAATGATTGGAAAAACTTGGAGTACCCTCAATGAAATTAGGTTCAGAAAGATGAAATCAGATGGCATATTCATCACAAAACCATTTCATGTTGCCAATTATTTTGGGTAAACTTAGGCAGGAAATGCCAACAACGAATCATACTCATGCATAAAAAAACAAATAATGAAAGAAAAACATTGTAAGTTTGATTTTTGTAGTTAGCGTGGAGAGGTGGAAAAATTATTATTATTGATCAATAATGAGAAACCTCCTGGCATTGACAACATAGATGGAAAGCTACTGAGGATGGTAGGAGTGTCTACAGAGTCAGCTATCTGTCAAATCTTTAATCTGAGCCTAGAGGTTAAAAAAATTGTCCTCAGGCCTGGAGGGAAGCCAAAGTCATTCCACTACCCAGGAGTAGTTAAGCTACCTTTACTGGTTCTAACAGCAGACCTATCAGCTTGCTGCCAGCTCTTAGCAAACTGTTGGAAAAATTGGAAATGCTATTTCTCTGTAAACAAATTAAAAACAGACTTTCAGCATGCTTAAAACTTCTTATGGCTTGAATCCCGCTAACGGGATCGATATGACAACAGCCAGTGAAAGTGCAGGGCGCCAAATTCAAAACAACAGAAATCTCATAATTAAAATTCCTCAAACATAGAAATATTTTACACCATTTTAAAGATACACTTCTTGTGACTAGGGGGCAGTATTTTCATTTTTGGAAAAAATAACGTTTCCGTAGTAAACGGGATATTTTGTCAGGACAAGATGCTAGAATATGCATATAATTGACAGCTTAGGATAGAAAACATTCTGAAGTTTCCAAAACTGTAAAAATATTGTCTGTGAGTATAACAGAACTGATATTGCAGGCGAAAGCCTGAGAAAAATCCAATCCGGAAGTGACTCATCTTTTGAAAGCTCTGCGTTCCAATGCGTCCCTATTAAGCAGTGAATGGGCTATCAACCAGATTACCTTTTCTACGTATTCCCCAAGGTGTCTACAGCATTGTGACGTAGTTTTATGCATTTATGTTGAAGAATACCCATAAGCGGCTACATTGCGCAAGTGGTCACCTGATGGCTCTCAGAGTGATTCTCGCGTAAAATACAGAGGTAGCCATTATTCCAATCGGTCCTACTGAAAAACCAATTGTCCCGGTGGATATATTATCGAATAGATATTTGAAAAACACCTTGAAGATTGATTATAAACAACGTTTGCCATGTTTCTGTCGATATTATGGAGCTAATTTTGAATATTTTTTGGCATTTTCGTGACCGTAATTTCCGGTCGATATCTCAGCCAAACGTGAAGAACAAACGGAGCTATTTCACCTACAAAAATAATATTTTTGGAAAAATATTGTGGATTCAGAGCTATCTATCTAATAGAACTCAGAGGGTTTTCTTTAATGCAAGCTTCTCTAACGTCAAACATGTAAAGTGTGGTGTACCACAGGGCAGCTCTCTAGGGCCTCTACTCTTTTCTATTTTTACCAATGACCTACAACTGGCATTAAACAAAGCATGTGTGTCCATGTATGTTGATGATTCAACCATATACGCATCAGCAACCACAGCTAATGAAGTCAATTAATCCCATTTGGAATGGGTGGCCGGTAATAAACTGTTCCTGAACATCTCTAAAACTAAGAGGATTATATTATGTACAAACCATTCCCTGAGTTCTAGACCTCAGCTGAATCTGCTAATGAATGGTCTGGCTGTTGAACAAGTTGAGGAGACTAAATTACTTGGCGTTACCTTAGATTGTAAACTGTCATGGTCAAAATATATAGATTCAATGGTTGTAAAGATGGGGAGAGGTCTGTTTGTAACAAAGAGATTCTCTGCTTTTTTGACACCACACTCCAAAAACCAAGTCCTGCAGGCTCTAGTTTTGTCTTATCTTGAATATTGTCAAGTCGTGTGGTCGAGTGCTGCAGGGAAATACCTAGTTTAGCTGTTGCTGGCCCAGAACAGAGTGGGATGTAGTATTGCTCTTCATTGTAATCATCAGAGAGCTAATATTAATACTATGCATGCCAGTCTTTCTTGGCTGAGAGTTGAGGAAAGACTGACTGCATCACTTCTTGTTTTTATAAGAAACATTAATGTGTTGGAAATTCCAAATTGTTCGCATAGTCAACTTACAAACAGCACTGCCACACACACTTACCCCACCAGACATGCCACGAGGGGTCTTTTCACAGTCCCCAGGTCCAGAACAAATTCAAGGAAACGTACAGAGTCATGAGTGCAAGTGAAGAGCAAACATGGTTTAGAAATTATTAAAGGAACACATCACGACACAACGCCTCTCCACCATGTGACCTACTTGTGTACAGTATGTACTGACATGCAGTGGTGGAAAAAGTACTCAACTGTCATACTTGAGTAAAAGTAAAGATACCTTAATAGAAAATGACTCAAGTAAAAGTAAAAGTCACCCAGTAAAATTATACTTGAGTAAAAGTCTAAAGGTTACAGTTTTGACTTAAATCTACTTGAAAATCTATGAGAAGACCTCAAAATGATTGTCTAGCAATGATCAACAACCAATTTGACAGAGCTTTATGAATTTTGTAAAGTATAATGGGCAAATGTTGCACAATCCAGACAGACACACAGCTGTATTAGCTGCTAAAGGTGATTCTAACACTCAGGAGGTTGAATACTTAGACATAGTGGTGTTTTATAAAAAATACAAAAATAATTGTTAAGACCATTGACTAAAAAAGACAAATCCATTTTAATCTGACTTTGTAACACAATATAATGTGGAAAAATTCAAGGGGTATGAATACTTTCAGAAGGCACTGTAAGTGTCGCTTAGGGCCCTGCAGCAAAATTAGTAGAATTGCATGAAATTAGTTTTAAAATTGCTAAATGTTCTCTCTGTCCCATGGCAAAATATGTAGAATTGCAGAAAATTATAGAAACAGCCCTGTGTGGACTACTGTTGGAAGCTATAGCAATATTCTAATACTTTACAGATATGCATGAGACTATTGGGGAGAAACTACTGAAGTCCTACCAGAGGTTGAGGTAAGTTGATGAGCGGTCTTAATTTATTCATTTACACAAACGTATTCTATGCTGCTGTATTATGTGACCGTACAGTCTGGAAGACTGAAGATATAGACACGGATAGATGCAGATATGTACACAGAGGATACCAAACATTAGGAGCACCTTCCCCCTTTTGCCTTGGGCATGGACTCTACAAGGTGTCGAAAGCGTTCCACAGAGATGCTGGCCCATGTTGTCTCCAATGCTTGCCACAATTGTGTCAAGTTGGCTGGATGTCCTTTGGGTTGTGGACCATTCTTGATACACACGGGGAGACTGTTGAGCGTGAAAAACCCAGCAGCATTGCAGTTCCTGACACAAATCGGTGCGCCTGAAGCCTAATACCGTGCCCCGTTCAAAGGCACTTAAATATTTTGTCTTGCCCATTCACCCTCTGAATGGCACACAGACATATCTCAATTGTCTTAAAGACTTAAAAAATCCTTCTTTAACTTGTTTAACCTTCATCTACACTAATTTAAGTGGATTTAACAAGTGACATCAATACGGCATCATAACTTTCATCTGGATTCACCTGGACTTACTATGTTTTGGAAAGAGCAGGTGTTCTTAATGTTTTGTGAACTCAGTGTACATGACCAATAATAAAAACATGTAATTTCATTAGAAATTGGTGGGAAAACAGTGCATTGTATGGATAGTGGCAGGTGAAAAAAATGAATACGGTGTCATGTAAATTGCATTCTCTGTGTGCGTTTCATTTTCTAGTCATATAGCAGTCGTGCCGCCATCCCCTCCACCCTATTACGACGGTCTATCCGTTAGCAGATCAGGGGTAAGGTTTTGTTTCATAAACCACAATTCTGATTTGGTCTGTCAAATGTGTTTGACATAATTTTGTGATTTGATGATGTCTAGGGACGGAATAACTCCTTTAAAAAACCCTTCACCAAGTCTATGGAGGATCTGATGGTTTCCCTCACCAGCCACATGAGAAGTAAGTGATCCGTTTCAGTATCGACGAAGGTCTCTGGCAGAACAAGGCGTTTCATATATAATTGAATATGTGTTGGCTAATTTGAAGTACATCTTGGAGGGAAAGAAAGGATCCAATAAAGGATGTCAAAACAGCGAAACATTTCCTCTGAAAGTTATCACAAAACGTATCTTAATGTTGATAAGCTATCCTTATGCATAGTCATGGTGCTAAGGAAACTGCACCTAGGCAACGAGATAAGGTATGATATTTATAGTGTGGCTTGTTCACAAGCAGCACGTCAGAAGTGCTACATTATGTATGGAGACGGTCTGTGTGTGTTATTTATCCTACCTTTCGGGTTCCAGGGTTCTCCAGATCACAGGAGGATGTGCGAGTGGAACAGGATCTGCTTACAGTGTACAATAGACAGGGACAGAGTGCTGGCCAGAAAAGCCTCTCTGACACGAACATCAACAAATCCACCAATGTAAGAGAAACCAAATAAAAATCAACCCCTCAACTGTGTGTAAAAGTATTACACTCTGATGTCCACATAAAAGAGGTAAAGCAAAGAGACCCCCCCTACATGTGAGTGAGATATTTATCGTATTATGACACTGACAATTATTTCAGACAGGAGAGACTTTAGGAAAACAGCAACTGTAGCAACACCTTGTGACCTTATCAAGAGGTTCAAGCATCTTGGTGTACTGCCTCCGATGTTGGACTGATTCCCAGGTTCAAGTCCTGGTGGTGCTACCCCCGAATTCACCACAATATGAATAAAAAAGTTTGCAATTTATAACAGACACAACTTCTCTCCTCACAGCTAACCAAAGGCCCCAGTCTTCCCAACCTGTTCAGGAAGAGCCGGAATGACGACCAAAGCGGTTCCTCATCGGGGGCTGATGAGGAAATTTCCCTCGGCTCAGAGTACTTAGGGGGAAAGAGGGTCAGTTGAGTGGCCTGATGATGAAGACAGAGAAATTAAGATAAAACCTTGTGACACAGCAGCTTATGCAAAACATCCTGTCGCTTCACAATTCCTTTGCCATTTGATCAGATACCGATTGTTGTTACTGTTTGTTATGTGGTTACCAAGTCTTTTTCATATCTTGAAAATCTGGCAGAGAAGCGAGAGAGGAATACATCCAAAACATCTGCATGCTTAATTACAGAATAGACCTGCATAGTCTATCTGCTGTCATAGCGTTCTTTTAAAGCTGTTATGTGACATTTGATCTGTATTACAGGGCAGTAGTGCTAGTAGCACTGGTACGGACTGTGATCTCTCGGAGATCAGCAGTGTGATGGGAGAGCTAGAGCTCGCCATCGCCTTCAACGACATCACTTCCTGCCTGGAGATCACAATCTGCGGCTGTAGAAACTTGGCCTATGGAGATCTCAAAAGGAAGAAGTGTAATCCGTAAGCAGTATTACTCAATACACTAGTTCAGGGTTTCCCAAACTCAGTCCTGGGCAACACCACCCCCCACCCCTGGGTGCACGTTTTGGTTTTTGACCTAGCACTACACAGCTGATTCAGAGAATCACAGTTTGCTGTTGAGTTGGTTATTTGAATCAGCTGTGTAGTAATAGGGCAAAAACCAAAACGTGCACCCAGGGGGGGCCCCAGGACCGAGTTTGGGAAACCCTGCACTAGATCATAGAAATGACAGGAGGCGGGTGAGGGGAGGACGGCTCATAATAATGGATGGAACGGAGCGAATGGAATGGCATCGTGTGTTTGATGTATTTGATACCATTGCCCTGATTTTGCTCCAGCCATTACCATGAGCCTGTCCTCCCCAATTAAGGTGCCACCAACCTCCTGTGATAGAAATAGATGGACTACCCATCATGGGAACGTTGACTTGAATGGGGAGGCCCATTCTAGTAATTCTATGCCTATGACACCAGATTATTACTCTCTGGTGTATTGTGAACTATTAGCATATTATATCTCCTTATCTTGTACTGTATGTCACCCTCATGGGCAGGTATGTAAAGGTTTACCTACTGCCGGAGAAGTCTCAGTGCACCAAACTGAAGACGACTGTCAAGAGGAACACGACGGATCCCATTTATAATGAAGTTTTACAGGTAAGGAGAAAAATCTCTGTCATATTCATTAGGAAACACTACAAAATATAGTAAAAATAGTGAAATAGTCTGCACTGTTAAGGAATCCCCTGTATTTCACCCACCAATGTGTTGTATTCCCTGTTACACAGTGCCAGATGGAGCGCCCCCTGTTGTCCAGGAGTACTCTACAGGTGTCTGTGTGGCACTCTGGGACTCTGAAGAAGGTGTTTCTGGGAGAGGTTCTCGTCCCTCTGGAGGGGTGGATGTTTGAGGAGAGCAACACCCAGGGCTCCAGCTGGTACACCCTGTGTCCCAAGGTAGGCTATAACGGCTGATCATTAAGCAATGTTCACAAAATACCCTTGATATCTCTATAAATAAATGTATTTAAACACAGTTAGCAGTGTTGGTTAGGGGGGTATGTCTCTTCTCTCTCTCTCTCTCTCTCTCTCTCTCTCTCACGTGCTCGCGCTCTCTCTATAGCCCGAGAGCCCAGAAAGGAGTAGAGTAGAGCAGGATACAGCAGGAGAACTCCTGGTCAGAGTGAAGTTCAGCTCCATGTCCCAGCCGTCCTGGGTTTGCCACACAGATGGTAGGCTGGCTCTCTACAATTCATTGCCTCACACACTTGGTGCTGTACATTGTGTTTTTACAGCAGTAGGGGTCAGATGATCCCTTATATTGAAATGAGCTTGTTTTCTTTTTCTCCACACAGAGGTTCACATTGGACCACATGACGTTGGCCAACTGACTGTTCTCGTCACTGGTGTCAAAAACCTACCCACTAAAGCCAACACCTATGTTAAAGGGTAAATATATGACTAGTGAGTGGGTTTGCTGGGGTGCGATATTGTTGTGTGTGTACTGGTGTATTTTTGTTTCTACTTATGTGTTTCATCTACTATACAGTTAGGTGTGTGTGTGTGTATGTGTGTGTGTGTGTGTGTGTGTGTGTTTTGGAGAGTTAAACAAGGAAATGTCTCAGTCGTGGGGACATTTCCCACATCCCAATGAGGAAACAAGCTATTTTAAGTTTACAATTAGGTTTAGAATTAAGGTTAACGTAAGGGTTTATTGGTTAGGTTTAGGGTTAGGAATTAGGTTTAGGTTAGGAAATAGGATTTTGAGGATAGAACAAAATGTTTTTTATCTATATATTGTGTGTGTTTTAGGTGCTTGACTCTCCCCGGGTCCAGGGAGCTGGTCCTGAGGACCCCTATCCTGAAGAAGAAGCCCAGTCCAGAGTGGTCTCACCAGCTGCTCTTCAGCAGGGTCACACCTTACGACCTCCAGATCTGCACTCTGGAGCTAGACCTCTGGAACCATATCCCCTTCACCTTCTCAGACCGTCTCCTGGGCTGGGTTAGAATGGAAGCTGGTAAGATGGCTACCTGTCTGTCAATGACCTTTACAGTTATACAGTAGATTTGAATCGGTTTGCATGAAAATGAAAGGGCCTAACTGGAAAAGTTTGACCAGGCCTATACAAGGGGATGAAATAGAATAGAAGTTACCAACTCCAGTTCTCCGAAATGTCAGACAGTCTGAGTCGAACATCAATGAGAATTGAATAAATCACACTAATAGAACTTTGAGAAAAGCCATCTGAGGAAACGGGTTTCACCTATTTCTTTAGGTATCGAGGGAACTTTCTTCTGTATATCCATCCCCCGCTCTCTCTGGGGAGTCTATGTAGAAAACTATGGGAGAATCTCAATTGCATACAGTGCATTCTGAAAGCGTTCAGACCCCTTGACTTTTATCCACATTTTGTTACGTTACAGCCTTATTCTAAAATGGATTAGATTGATACGGGGAAAAAACAATCTAAACACAATACCCCATAATGACAAAGCAAAAAACAGTTTTTTAGAAATTTCTGCACATTTATCATACATAAAAAACAGAAATATAACATTTACAGAGGTATTCAGACCCTTTACACACTACTTTGTTGAAGCACCTTTGGCAGTGATTAAAGCCTCGAGTCTTCTTGGGTATGACAGTACAAGCTTGGCACACCTGTTTTTGGGAGTTTCTCCCATTCTTCTATGCAGATCATCTCAAGCTCTGTCAGGTTGGATGGGGAGCATCGCTGCACAGCTACTTTCAAGTCTCTCCAGAGATGTTCGATCGGGTTCAAGTCCAGGCTCTGGCTGGGCCACTCAAGGACATTCAGAGACTTGTCCCGAAGCCACGCTTTGTCTTGGTTGTGTGCTTAGAGTTGTTGTCCTGTTGGAAGGTGAACCTTCACCCCAGTCTGAGGTCCTGAGCACTCTGGAACAGGTTTTCATCAAGGATCTCTCTGTTCATTGCTCCGTTCATCTTTCCCTCCATCCTGACTAGTCTCCCAGTCCCTGCCGCTAAAAACATCCCCACAGCACGGTGGGGATGTTTTTAGCGGCAGGGACTGGGAGACTAGTGGTTCTCGTGGTTTGAGAGTCCTTTAGGTGCCTTTTGACAAACTCCAAGTGGGCTGTCATGTGCCTTTTACTAAGGAGTGGCTTCCGTCTGGCCACTCAACCATAAACACCTGATTGGTGAAGTGCTGCAGAGATGGTTGTCCTTCTCCAAGGTTCTCCCATCTCCACAGAGGAACTCTGGAGCGCTGTCAGAGAGATCATCAGTTTCTTAGTCACCTCCCAGACCAAGGCCCTTCTCCCCTGATTGCCCAGTTTGGCCGGGTGGACAGATCTAGACAGGTGTGTGCCTTTCCAAATCATGTCCAATAAATTGAAATTACCACAGGTGGACTCCAATCACGTTGTAATTGGAGTCCACAAACAATGGAACAATGGAAACAGGATGCACCAGAGCTCCATTTCGAGTCTCATAGCAAAGGGTCTGAATACTGTTAATTTCTATGAATTTTTAAAATCCATTTTAGAATAAGGCTGTAACGTAACAAAATGTGGAAAAAGTAAAGGGGTCTGAATACCTTTCGAATGTACTGTACCTCTTGCCTCTTTCTAAAAGCCCAGTGGATGAGGAAGCTAGAGGTCTCTCCCCTCTGACCTTCCCCAATGGGTTTTGAGAAGGTGAGGAGAGAGGACGCGAGGAGTATGCAATTGAGATTCTCCCTGTTTGTGAGAAGCTAGGAAGGACTGATGTCACTGACCTTGCACTCTCTGTTAACCTTGTGTCTCCCAGGGTCGTCATGGCAACTGGTGCTGCAGATGCCCAACATGTGGCATGACTTCAGTTTACCCATGCAAGCCAATGTCAACAGCAGGAGAACATGATGTCAACAGAAAAGCCCGTCGCCCCATATGAACAGTCTCAGTACATGAACGCTACCTTTAGGTCCATTTGCACTATCAAGCCTTTGCTCGGTGAAAGTCCCTCCAGCTAGATATTTACCTACCATTTGATGACTTATGTATTAAAGGGATGTTCCACTCAAAATGAAACCTATTGTTTTTATATTTCTATGTTAAAAATACAACCCAACATGTTTATTATACTTTCCTTGGGACAACAACTGAGGTGTGGGACACCATGTTAGATTGTACTTTGAGTGGAATATGCCTTGTGCTTTAAGCATGCTCACCTCATTTCTTTAATGAGTCATTGTGAGGTGACTGTATACAAGTGTTTTTAATTTATTCCTTCCCTTAGTTTCTTCTTGGGCCTTTCTATTTATGAGTTTCTGTCATAATAAAAAGGAACATTTGCCTCAAGACAGGACAAAAATCAGAAAGTGAAATCACAGTACGAAGCTGTAATCATAATCTTTATTGCCAATATGTTGAACACCTCGTTATAAAATCCAGTTTAAATAAAAGGACTGCGGTAGCGTCATCGGTTACAAGGTCAGTAAAAACTAGTACACATCCAGAGAAAGGAGAGTCAATGGCGAGATGGGACTGAAGCCTCTAGTGGGGTTACAACCACCAGCATGTGCTGAACTGGTTGAAATGTCATAACTTAATTTCAACTAGTTTCTGGTTGTAATGACATTGTTTTAACCAGTTTTGGGTGATGTCATAACATACTGACTAAACATGTCATCCTCACTTAAAGAGTGACGTGATTGGGAACAAAGGGAAAAAAGGATCAACCTAAATGTTTTTGTAGAAGTACAGTGCTCCTGGAGAATATGCATCTATGCCTCGGAAATTCTGCTAGCTACCGTGAATTGCATGGCAAAAATCTAAAGGTCCTATAGGTACTCCTTATCCTGATTTGATGACATGCAACAGAATATTTAATTAAAGGCCCAGTGATTTCCCTGTGTTTTAAATATATATTTCCACAGAGGTTGGAATAATACTGCGAAAATGATAATACCCTTTTAGTGTAAAAGCAGTTTGAAAAGACCATCTGAAATTTCAGCCTATTTTGGTGGGATGGAGCTTTGGCCTTTCCATGGTGACATCACCATGCAGTAAATGAGTTAATAGACCAATAAGAAAGAGTTCCAAACCAAAAGCTGGTTTTCGGTCTCCACTCAGACCACTCCCAGACAGTCCTAGCAAAATTGTTGCTTGAGAAATTGATCTTTGAAGCTATTTTTGACCATATTAATTTAAAACAGTCAATTGAGACCCAGAAATAATTTGTTAGAGATTTTTAAAAAAGGTCCATTTAAGAAAAAAAAGTTATAATATACAAATAAATCTCTTTAATTTAATGATCTAAAAGAAAACTTTATGAAACAATTATTTTGGTCAATATAGAACCTTTGATACATATAAAATGTTCATGATCATTAGAATAGCAAAAATATACAAACCAAGATTAAATGATCCATATACCGTATAAATATTAAACTATTCATGATTTGCAAGCTACAGTATAACAATAAACATAAATGAAGTGTTCAAAATATAATGGAAAAACAGAACATAGTACACTTTTGTGAGAGTAAGAGGAAAAGTTTCATTATACTGTATTTTCCCCTTTCTGAGTGGTCCCTTTGAAAACAACATATCGCCCTTTTTCAACATTCCACAGCATTTCAGAAACATCAAAAGCGAGGGTTAAGTCCCACTACTCATCATCACACCTTTGGTTAAAAACAATGGTGATTGATTTGATCGCATCAAATTACATACAATCAAAACACAAAGAAGATTTGTTATGCTAAAAGGAAAGAAGATTTGGCACTAGTAAGTTCTCTTACAAGACTTTGAAAAGCCCCCCCTGCCTGACAGTTTATTAAAGAAGTTAGGGAGCTAAGGAGTAACTACTGTAGTAAAAGTGGCGATGCAGATGTGTGTCACTCACTCTTTATACTGCTCTTGTAGGTGTGATGAATTCACTAATGTAAGTCGCTCTGGATTAGGACGTCTGCTAAATGACTAAAATGTCAAATGTTTGTGCACTCACGTGCATGCGTGTCTGTCTCTGTGTCTGCATGTGTGTGTGTGTGTGTGTCTGCGTGTGCGTGTAGCAGTGGAGGGATTAGTTCAGACACTATTCAGAAAGGGTATGTGGCTGTGAGGCCCTCGTGGCCTAGGGAAAAGGGCCCTCTTATAAGGCCTCAAACTCGTCGATTCTCTGCTTGGTGTTGCCTGATCGGATCTGCCGCAGGGTCTTGTACTTGTCCCGGCCGGCGCGCACATTCTCTGTGTGGAGCAGGTCGTTCTGGGTATGCTTAGTGTCGTCACGCGCCTGGGCCAGCTCCGAGCTCAGGGCCTACAAGGAGGAATAAGTCAACAAGAAGTAAACAAGGGAGGAACAAACCAAGGAATACTTTAAGTCAACAAGAGGACAACAATTTAACTCAAGCTGTACTCAGAGTTAGAGGGGGAAGCTCACCCTGGGAATAGGGTGGGCCTAGGACAGCAGATACATATAGGTTGATGTGCTACTAGTAAAAAGACAATGATTTAATGAATGAATCAAATTGATCACTCAACCCATCCCTGCAAACTCACACAGCTCTTTGCGAACTCCTCTCTCTTACCATAAGCTGTTTCTGCACGCGCTCGTTCTTCTCGGCCTCAGTGAGACGCTCCTCCTCCAAGCGGTGGTCGTTGAAGCCCTCGTTCTGCAGGTCGGCGCTGTAGGTGCTGTTGTTCTCTTCACTGTCGTGGTCGTTCTGCTCCTCCGCCATAGTCATCACCTCGTGGTTGTCCACAAACATGGGCACCTCCACAAACATGGGGGGAGGGGGCGGCGGAGGGGGAGCCGTCATCACCATGTGCAGCTCCTCCTTGGTCTTCAGCAGGTCGTCCTGGGCCTCCTGAGCCTGCGGGAAGGGAGGGGGATGGTGGTCACAGAAGTTATTAATACAGAACACCCTAGGATGCCCCATATTACAATGCAACCTTCAATATTAATTGACTGTGTGTGTGTGTTTGCACATCCAATTGTGCGTGCTTATGGGTGCATACATAGGTGTGCATGCGTTTGTTCACGTGTGTGTGTGTGTGTGTGGGCGACTCACCCTGTGCTGCCATGTGTCGGCCTCTTCCTCCTTGCGTCTCTTGGCCTCCTCCAGCAGGGCGATCTTAGCCGTGTGCTCGGCCAGCTCCGCGGCCTGATAGAGAGAACAGAAGAGAGGAGAGGAGGGAGAGAGGAGAGGACTTAAACATCTGGGAGAGAGGAGGACGGAGGAGGAGGGCTACAGGCCACAGACAGTCAGGGTACAGTAGACAAAGGACTACAGGTCTGTGGGAGGGGTTGGAGAGAAAGAGGGGTGTAGGGGAGTGCGGAGGAGGACTACAAGTTTTAGTAAGGGCTAGACATTTGGAGTAAAAGGTGAATATTAGGACAGAGATGGATGGACACTGTGTGGGGAATATATAAGTCACAATCCAGAAGAGAGAAACTGAGAGTACTGTGGTGTAGTAGCGCGAATAGGCCAGTCTGTCTCAACATGTGCTGGGGCTAATAATCTGGTGATGAGGTATAATGATTTCAGTGTGGCCACCATCGTTTGATGCGATTGACTAGGACCCCCATTGGGCGACTCCAATGGCGACAGATAGTCTTACTAGGGACAGACAAGGAAAAAGACACTGCAGACAAGAGACTGAAATGTATATACATGTAAAAACATTAACATGTAGTGTGTGTGCATTATCAGTTACACATACGTCAGTACATACACACAACAAGTGGGTCAGATGGGAGGGAGGCGTTGTGCAGTGAGGTGTTGCTTTAATATTATTTTTTAAACCAGGTTTGCTGTTCACTTGCACTGTATAGGAAGGGAGTTCCATGAACTCATGGCTCTGTATAATACTGTACGTTTCCTTGAATTTGTTCTGGACCTGGGGACTGTGAAAAGACCCCTGGTGGCATAAGTGTGTGTGGTAGTGCTGTGTGTAAGTTGACTATGCAAACAATTTGGAATTTCCAACATAATGTTTCTAATAAAAACAAGAAGTGAAGCGGTCAGTCTTTCCTCAACTCTTAGGAACTGCGAGAACTTGCTTTATTCAACAGCCACACCATTCATTAGTAGATTCAGCTGAGGTCTAGAACTTACGGAATGATTTGTCCGAAATACAGTGTTCTTAGTTTTAGAGACATTCAGGTCCGGTTTATTACTGGCCACCCATTCCAAAACATACTGTAACTAAAAAAAAAGTAAAAACTGCTTGCTGATGTGTATATGGCTGAATCATCAGCATACATGGACACGCATGCTTTGTTTAATGCCAGTGGTAGGTCATTGGTAAAAACAAAAAACACTTTACATGTTTGACATTAGAGAAGCTTCCATTAAAGAAAACCCTCTGAGTTCTATTAGATAGATAGCTCTGAATCCACAAAATGTCAGAGGTTGAAAAACCACAAGTTCCAAACGCATAAGTTTTCAACAACAGGTTATGGTCAATAATATCAAACGCTGCACTGTAATCTAACAGTACAGCTCCCACAATCATCTTATTATTACATTGTTTTCAACCAATGATCAGTCATTTGTGTCAAAGCCGTACACATTGGGTGCACCAGAGTGGAGAGACCTACAGTTACGGTGAAATATATTGGCACCCTTACACGATTCAGAATTTCTTCTCAAATAAGTTGAAAATGAAAAAGGTTTGGTGTTTACATGTGTATTGTTTGATTTACAACTGCACAGGACCAAGAAACACAAAACCGAAACTTAAATTTAGATTCAAATGAATTTGGTTGGAGGCAGGTAATTCTCGTTTCCTGTGTAATTTCTCACCCATGGTGAGAAGGTGCCTACAGAGTAAAAATAGCCATTCAACGAGTTTTGAAAAGAGAAAACAGAACATCACACTCCATTGTGAAGTGCAACGGTGGCAATGTATATTATATACATTAGAGTACAGTGCTCAGTGTAGGGTTCAGCACTTCAGGACCTGGGGTAGAGCTTGACATCCATAAAAGTATGACATTAATTTTATTAATTTATTTATTAGAGAGATTTTATTTATTCTCATTTATTAGAGAGTGACACTGTCTGTAATCTTGGATCTCCATTCTCTACATGGATCTTGATGGGAGTTGGACAGAGCAGGGTGGTCACAGGACAGCTCTGTCTAAATAGCCTCCAAGGAGTTGAGGGGGCATCGTTCCAGGATGAATTCCCCCTTTGCACAGATCTAGGATCAGCTTCCACTCAATTCCTTTTTAAAAACAGTCATTTTCAAACAGAGTTCCACGATGACATGGGGAGCAAGAAAATACCCTCCCCTGGGCTAGAAACTCATTGATTTTGAAAATACCTTTTTTTAAACTTTTAATCCTAATCTGTGATGTCACAGAAGCATTTTTTTGTACCTTATCTTTTTAACGTCAAATCATAGAAACGTGCTGTTTTCACATATGTAGACACTAGTCTGGTGCTGCAGATGCGGTTGAAAAGTGGCGGAATTGCCCTTTAACCATTAGTGGGGGAAATTGTACTGATCCAAGATCAGCGTCTAGGGGCAACTTCATCCTACTCCAGACGGCCTCTGTCTGCAATTCACCAAAACGATGTCTGTGACTGACTGGTTTTCACCAGAGCCAAACAAGCAAGGGTTCTGAGTAACCATCTATTGTTTGCAGTGTGTGTGTGTGTGTGTGAAGTCTAGGGTTGTAAATACTGCACACACACAAAGCTCAGCACGAAGCACAACACACACAGTGTGGATGTTTGACCATAAAAAACCTCTGAAGTGTGCTCAGCTGTAAAATTGGTGGCTGGTTGAAAAAGGCCCAACACAGCTTCCATTGAAAACACTCAACAGGTTGCTAAGCTAGACTGGTGCTTAGTCACTGGAGCTTCCAGTGTACCTAATTAAAGCTGAGGAGGTTGAGAAAAACAGATGATAATGTTGCATTGTTCATACTAGTAGGGTCTATAGGGGTCATGACGATGCATTACATGTTTGAGGAAAGCCCTATTAGAGCAAATAAATCTGTGCTTCTACATATTCATTGTTTGCTCTTTGGAGGTTTAGGCCGTGTTTCTGTATAAGCACTTGGTGACATCTGCTGATGTAAAAAGGGCTTTATAAATACTTTTGATTGATTTAAATGTTGTATTTATTTAAACACTGTAGTCTACATTACTGTTTATTATCCATCCTGTTGCCTAGTCCCTTTATCCCTACCTATATGCACAAATCTACCTCAACTACCTCGTACCCCCACACATCGACTCAGCACCGGCACCCCGTGTATATAGCCAAGTTATCGTTACTCATCGTGTATTTATCTGGTGCATATCTGTTTATCATGACAAAGGGCTCTGTTATGGGGTTAATTCAGAGTGGCTGTTGCCTGATGAAGACCTGAGGGTGGAAACGTTGTCACCTGGGTGCATGAGCAGCAGTGTGCAGCGTTGTCCAACTTGCCCCTATAAAAACAGACTCAGTGTTCCACTGTCAATAGCCTAGTGAGAGCACACTGGTCTACAGGTTTACTGTCAGGCCTGTTATAGTGACCCTGTGGGTGGTCTGGTGCAGAGCAGGGTGGGCACAGTCTGGCATTATGGTATGCGGTCCAGTTATACGGTGGTGAAGGATATTATTACGGTGTCTTAAGGAGCAGTCTGGTTTTGTTCCCTCTTCAGTAGTGAACAGAGGTTATTTCAGCTCTACGCAGTGAGGTGTAGTTCAGAGTTGTATATGTTAAAGAAACGGTGCCTAGGCTTTAGCCCAGTGGGCTAACAGGCTTGCGGCGTGCAGGAGAAGACCCGAGTTCAAACTCTGGCCAGTCACATATAGATACACAAGTCTATTTCAGCATGTACAGTATAGTAGGGTTATAGTTGGGTTTCAATTGGCTGTGACATGGTAGTGTTAAAGGACAGCTTAGCAAGGTTATAAGGGGGTTGTGACATGTTCGTAACATGTTTGTTTGATGGTTCTCACCAGCTGCTCCTGGTTGTGCATCTGGTCCTGGGCGTGGCGGGCCAGCTCCTCCTTGGCCAGCAGGGCGGCCTGACGCTCAGCCTCCAGGCGGGCTGCCTCGTCCTCCGCCATCCTCCTCTCCACCTCCAGCTGCATGGCACGTTGCATCTGCTCCTGAAGGTCTGGAGAGACAGAGGTGGGATACACGTGCGTTGTGAGATTTTATATTCCTGCAACGTGTTACGCTATCTGGGGCAAGAAAGAAGACCTGGAAAGCAGGTCAGACAAAGAGAGCCTCAAAGAGATAACCGACAGGAATAGACAGATACACCTCTGAGACAGAGATATTTATAACCAAATATACATACAGTGTGAGGCACACAGATGCGCACTACATAGCTACACTGAGAAACATACAGAACAAGACAAACACTACAACCACGTGTAGCAAACATGAGTTTCCTAACAACTCTCTAGCATTACAAAGAGGGAATTGTAAACAGCTCCATGGATTACCAACTGACAGACCAGGGTTTTTTTAAATCTTACCCTACAAGGGCCTAAGTACTGCTGTTTCTGTTCTACGTGATCATGAATTGCACCCACTCGGTGTCCCAGGTCTAACACAGTTCCTGATTAGAGGGGTGAATGGGGGAAAAAAAAGCAGTTGTCCAGATTTGAATTTGAGGGTGATAGACTAGTGAAAACTCTGCCCTCCAAACCTCCAAATTACACCACATGTCCAGTACTGCAAACTGCTGTTAAAAAAAAGGACAAAGGACCGACCTCTGAAGCAGACCTTCAAAACGAAGTACGAAAGACTACAAACGTACGATTGCAAAACGCACTACTATCAAACCATCCGGCACTTACTGTAGTTACACGGCTGCTCTACTTCCATGGTATATTTGTAAAACCTTTCCACAGCTATATTCATGGAAATACTAATCCTGTGGGCCACGTAAATCCGAGAGACCGCACTATATGGTAAAGACAATGGCGATGAACACTGAATAGAGGGTTACAAACAAAGGTCGATGAGAAATGCCTTATCAGCCCGATTGCTGATATCTAACCCTGTAAAAACGGTACCGCCGGACTATCTAAGGTCCACAGTGACAAAGTCACAAAAAGCACAAGGCCACCAGTTTATTACCTCTGAATTGAAACAACCACAGTAGTAAAAACTGTTGAAATGCAAATTGTCGTCAACTGAGAGCCATTTTCTCAAAAATCGTTACTATTTTAGGCTCTTTTTTATGCAGCAAAAAATTATGCACGCACACCAACACACACACACACACACACACAAAGTTCTACAGGTACACACACTCCCTCCCCCGGTCTCTCTCATACCCACCTCTCCACATTCAATGTGCTCTGGGTGACCCTAGTGTCCTCCCAGTCAGACCCTATTTATTTTTCCCCAGTCCTACCTTTCTCTGCCCTCTTGGTCTTCTCCTCGAACTGGTAGAGCCTCATCATCAGCTCCTGCTTCTCTCTCTCCATCTGCTCCTTCTCTTTCTCGATGGCCTCCCTCTTCTTCTTCTCGTTCTCCAGCTGGGCCCTGCAGATAAGGGAGGCCCAGTGTGAGACACAAAGAAGGGATGACGTGTGCTGGCTAATTAAACTATTAAACTGGCCCCTCTCGGAGTGTGTGAGGGCACACACACTGATTTTAAGCACATTGAGTAGACACACACACACACACACACACACACACACACAATCACATGCACACGCACGCCCACACACAAAAGCAAGCAAACACATTTCGGGGGCACAGTGTAGCAGACAAACTGTCATTCTACACATACCCTTTGTAGTTTGTACTGTGATTTTAAATAAGGTGGTTCACTTTCATTATACAGTGCAGCCTGTATACCTCTAGTGTACACATGTACATTACATTGTAATGGGTAACAATCTAGACCAAAAACACAATGAACACTCTCCAATAGATAATCCCCCTTTCCCTTGTATTGTGTGGGGTTGGCAGTGTAGGGAAAGTCCTACAGGCGATTGGTATGTGACAGACTTCGGCCATGTACTGCGTCATGAATGGCTGTTACATCATGTTGTTGGAACAGCTGTGCAGAGGCGATACTGTCCAGATAACACTAGCCAGCTCCCATAACCTTGTCTCAACGTTGCTTCACTCACAGAATGAGGTCATGCTATTGAATCATCAGCGCTACGCTGGATTTTATCTACTTACACTAGTGACCTAGCGCTGCTGTACTTCAAGTACCTGTGAGGCCTACAAAAGGTGCTGAGCATGTCTTGCTGTATTGAAGAGCATGCTAAGCTTTGGCGCTTTGGGAATTCTAGGATATGAATAACGGCATATATTTGCTACTCCGGACAACTCTTATAATAACATCTGCTAACCTTGCGTATGTGACCAATAAAATTTGATTTGATACAATAGATCTGTGAGTGAGTGGGAACCCTTTGTGAGTGATATTCTGAATCTGATTAGGTGTTTGGGTAGGGATGGAGCAAAAGCATGCACATCCAGTTGTTCTCCAGGGGTGTTGACCATCCCTATTCTAAACTCAAACACCTCTCCAACTGTTTCTGGTGTTTGTCCTCGCGGGCCTGGGCCTTCATCTGCTGCACCTCGATGGTGTCGGGCTTGCGGCGGCGCATGTACAGCTCGTGGTTGCCCATGCACAGCTGCAGGATGCGCTTGTTGATGCGCAGGCGAGGGGCGTAGAACACAAAGTCCTGAGAGAAGGAGAGCGAAAAAGAGAGAGGGAGGATGAGAGATTGAGAGTGGGCGAGAGAGACCATGAGACAGAGGACCATGAGACGGGGCAGAAATAAAAAGGTGGTGGGGAGATTTGTTAGAGAGAGAGGTGTGAAATAGGGCAATGTGGGGAAAAAGAGGAGGAGGGTGGAGCAAAGAACAACTCAGGTCAGACAAAACAGTTTTGCAGACAGCATTGTCTTCTGCGCTAGTCTTACACTCTGCATGACAACGCACACAGCGACCATTTGCTATGGATGGAAAGTGGAAACGGCAGCTGAAGGAAGCAGTAGGAATGACTTAACCTTTCAGTTGAAGGAGACACTGCCCATATGCGCTTACCAACCAGTTAGCCTGACCACATAGACATGCATGCTCACACACACAAATACTGGCTTGAGCAGAAGAGATGAGGTCTGTTGAGCGTAGAGGCTTGATGAACATTAGAAGAGCACTCAGTGTCTTTGTGCATGCGTGTGCGCATGTGTGCCCTTGCCGACTTTTGTGTGTCTGTGTTTCTCCCTATGTGTGCAAGCAGGGGCTGGAGCCAGGGTTCTGTTGACAATGCGAGATGGGATTGAGGAAAGCCCCAAGGAGACAGAGCAGGAGAGGAGAGAGGATGCAAGCAGGCAGAGCTGGGAACATGGGAGGTGAGGTAGTCAGCACACACACACACACACACACACACTAACTTTACCTACAGTAAATACAAAGTAAAACATCTCCCTGTACCTGTAGCATCTCCCTGTAGCATTGGACACAGGGCTCCATGACGCAGGATCACAATAACACTGTTTTGATGATCGATACTATTCACCAAATCACACACCACATTTAACATCACAATGAAAACAATCTGAAAGCATTAGCAAACAGCTGCAGCAGATGTCACGATGGACCAATATAAAACCCAGTTATCCTGTATAGCAACTGCTATGGTCGTTTGTTTTTCATAACACCGATCATAGAAGTTGGCGAAACAGCACAAATAGACCTGGGACCAGGATAACTGGGTTTTATATTGGTCCATCGTGACATCTGCTGCAGCTGTTTGCTAATGCTTTCAGATTGTTTTCATTGTGATGTGTGATTTGGTGAATAGTATCGATCATCAAAACAGTGTTATTGTGATCCTGCGTCATGGAGACCTGTGTCCGATGCTTGATTCACAGTTTGGGCTGACCCAAACTGTAATGTGTTGGCATGGATATTTTCTTTTCACATCGTCCTTTCCAGCAGCGTTCCAGAAACTATACTGGATGCGTAACCAGGCTAGCCAGGTACAGTTGGACTTAGCCTGGCATGGCCTTATTTGTGTGAATCTATAGCGTTTAGGCCTAACTCACCGGGGCCTTCTTGTCAATGGGCTTGATGATGAACTTCTTGTCGTTGAAGGAGATGTTTCTGATCTCACTCCAGGGGAAGCCAATCTTTGGGGTCAGTCTGATGGGAGAAATGAGGCAAACCAGTGTTCGTATTGTACATGTTTTTACATGGCTTAATAGTGGACATTACAGTTAATTTTCTGTAGATTTATTACCGATTATATCCCAAATCAAAATCCAGGATATTGGTAGCCAAATATTTGAATTGAAACCAACCAAAGCCACATGATTTTAATGTTAGTGGGAAACACTGGGGCCGTCTCAAATGGCACCATATTCCTTATAGGCTATGCAATATATAGGGAAAATATTGCCATTTGGGACACAGCATGGGATCTGTTGTAGGAAACAAGTTCAAATAGGATAGGATTCATTCCATGTAAATGTCTGAGGCAGGCCTGTGTGTACCACTGCATTGTACATGTTGGCCTCTGTATCAATAGGGCTAGGTGTGAGGAATTTCGGGCGGGGCTCGTCCATTGTGTGCCGGAGAAAGAAACATTGGCTGGTTCTTTACTCGGTCCCGTGTGGCTGAGTTGGTAGAGAATGGTGCTTGCAATGCCAGAATTGTGGGTTCGATTCCCACGGGGGACCAGTATGAAAATGTATACCCTCACTACTTACTGTAAGTCACCCTGGATAATAGCATCTGATAAATATAAAATGCCCACACAGACCTGGGACCAGAGAGGATATTGTCTGAACCGTCTTACACACTGGAAACCCTGCTGCTGCCTGAATTGGTATTTCAATCAATTACAGACCCGTGCTGACATACACATGAGGAATCTACAAAGGAATGTAAAGGACTCTTATTTAGAGTCATCTCCAAACGAAGGGTTAGGTGCTGTATAAGGTAACATCTCCCAATTACTTATCCAGAGGTGTGTTTCATAGAATAATTATGATTTTACCAGTCAAATTGCTACGGTCAAAGGCTCTAAGACCATTCTAGAGATTTTACTTACAGGTGAAGTTGGAAGTTTACATACACTACGGTTGGAGTCATTCAAACTAGTTTTTCAACCAATCAACACATTTGTTAACAAACTATTGTTTTGGAAAGTCGGTTAGGACATCTACTTTGTGCATGACACAAGTAATTCTTCCAACAATTGTTGAGACAGATAATTTCATAATTCACTGTATCACAATTCCAGTGGGTCAGAAGTTTACACTAAGTTGACTGTGCCTTTAATCTGCTTGGAAAATTCCAGAAAATAATGTCATGACTTTAGAAGCTTCTGATAGGCTGATTGACATAATTTGAGTCAAATGGAGGTGTACCTGTGGATGTATTTCAAAGCCTACCTTCAAACTCAGTGCCTCTTTGCTTGACATCATGGGAAAATCAAAAGAAATCAGCCAACATCTCAGAAAAAAATGTTTAGACCTCCACAAGTCTGGTTCATCCTTGGGAGCAATTTCCAAACGCCTGAAGGTACGACGTTAATCTGTACAAACAATAGTGGCAAGTATAAACACTGTGGGACCATGCAGCCGTCATACAGCTCAGGAAGGAGACGTGTTCTGTCTCCTAGAGATGAACGTATATTGGTGCAAAAAGTGCAAATCAATCCCAGAACAGCAGCAAAGGACCTTGTGAAGATGCTGGAGGAAACAGCTACAAAAGTATCTATATCCACATAACCTGAAAGGCCTCTCTGCAAGGAAGAAGCCACTGCTCCAAAACCGCCATAAAAAAGCCAGACTACAGTTTGCAACTGCACATGGGGACAAAGATCGTACTTTTTGGAGAAATGTCCTCTGGTCTGATGGAACAAAAATAGAACTGTTTGGCCAAAATGACCATCGCTATGTTTGGAGGAAAAAGGGGGAGGCTTGCAAGCCGAAGAACACCATCCCAACCGTGAAGCACAGGGTGGCAGCATCATGTTGTGGGGGTGCTTTGCTGCAGGAAGGACTGGTGCACTTCACAAAACAGATCAGGAATGAAAATGTGGATATATTGAAGCAACATCTCAAGACGTCAGGAAGTTAAAGCTTGGTCGCAAATGGGTCTTCCAAATGGACATTGACCCCGAGCATACTTACAAAGTTGTGGCAAAATGGCTTAAGGACAACAAAGTCAAGGTATTGGAGTGGCCATCACAAAGCCCTGACCTCAATCCTGTAGAACATTTGTGGGCAGAACTGAAAAGGCGTGTGATCAGACAAACCTGACTCAGTTACACCAGCTCTGTCAGGAGGAATGGGCCAAAATTCACCCAACAAATTCTGGGAAGCTTGTGGAAGGCTACCCAAAACGTTTGACCCAAGTTTAAATTGTTTAAGACAATGCTACCAAATACTAATTGAGTGCATGTAAACTTCTGACCCACTGGGAATGTGATGAAAGAAATAAAAGCTGAAATAAATCACTATTATTCTGACATTTCACATTCTTAAAATGAAGTGGTGATCCTAACTGACTAAAGACAGGGAATTTTTACTAGGATAAAATGTCAGGAATTGTGAAAAACTGAGTTTAAATGTATTTGGCTAAGGTGTATGTAAACTTCCGACTGCAACTGTACATGGTGTGTTCTGGGTTATGTAGAATCTCATAGAGATGTCAACATGTATTTGGATGGATTTATTCAGCAATCAGTGACAATATACACATCAAACGCCCTCCTTTCTGGTATAGGGTCAAAATGGAACCCTGTCCGGAAAGCTAGCTATATGTCTTATACTGAATGGGGGTGTGTGCGTTTGCTTGACAAATGGCCTAAGGAGTAAAACATTGGCATGATGGCCATATCTGACATAAAAAGGAGCAATGGTGTGCTAGTGTATGCGTCTCAGCAGGGTCCAAGGAGTCTACACTATGCATTCTGTGTCTCAGAGGCCTTGGCAGTAGTAGTGCTATGTATTGTCTGTAGCCTGCCGCCTTCATTGAGGGGCATGTACTCTAGGTCAGCCTGGCATTCTTAAGTCCCGCACAGCTTGAAAAACCAGTAGGTGTCACCATGGTTACAGCAGAGTGCACTGCAGCAGAGAGGCATGTCTGTTGCCGAGCCCCAGAGTGCACAAACACAAACACACCCACATATTCAAGGACATTCGGAGCCTTACAACAGACACATAGCCCTCTGTTTGTGTCTCTCTCGTCCCATTTTCTACTTGATTCACCAGATTTACAGGTATCAGACTACACTACACTCAGGTAAAATAAGAGTGTTAGATTCACTTTAAATCCATTCTATGGAACAATTGTAGTCGTAAATAAACATTCAAACATCTAACCATTTGTGCTGTGTGTGGATTCAGAGCTAATCATTTGGACACAAACCACAATAATATGGGTAGAGTGTAAGACTGCGGGAAATCCCAAAAGACACACTCAAGTTAGAGTTAAAGCACTACCAAATGTTGGCCAGACAGAGTCCTCTGGGGGCTGCTGAGTCGATACATTTTCTCATTAACCGCCCAAGGAGCCGTATTCACACTGCTTTGAATAGACTTTTGGCATAGAGAGTTCAAACAGTGCATGGAGCTCTAAGGGAGCAGCGACCGTTGTCAACAACACAACCCAGCAATAGGTTAGTGCACTGCACTCAAAACACTAATTTGGCACGTCTGCCAGACATTGGTTCAAATAGTATTTCATTATCTATTTTGCTGTGCTTAATTGAGTTTGTCTGGCCCGATGGAGCCAATGGAGTAGTCCCAAAAGTGTCAACTGCAAACCCAGCCCATCTTGAAAGGAAACAACTATTTGAACCCGGGTCTGATGTCACTGTAAAGTCCATGGAGAACAAGAGCACCTCCTCCCAGCTGCCCACTGCACTGAGGCTATGTAACACGGTCACCACCGATAAATCCATGATAATCGAAAACTTCAACAAGCATTTCTCAATGTCTGGCCATGCCTTCCTCCTGGCTACTCCAACCTCGGCCAACAGCCCCACCCCCCGCAGCTACTCGCCCAAACCTCCCCAGCTTCTCCTTTACCCAAATCCAGATAGCAGATGTTCTGAAAGAGCTGCAAAACCTGGACCCGTCCAAATCAGCTGGGCTTGACAATCTGGACCCTCTATTTCTGAAACTATCCGCCGCCATTGTCGCAAAACCCTATTACCAGCCTGCTCAATCTCTTTCATATCGTCTGAGATCCCCGCTGCCGCTGCCGCGGTCATCCCCCTCTTCAAAGGGGGAGACACCCTGGACCCAAACTGTTACAGGCCTATATCCATCCTGCCCTGATTATCTAAGATCTTCGAAAGCCAAGTCAACAAACAGATCACTGACCATCTCGAATCCCACCGTACCTTCTCCGCTGTGCAATCTGGTTTCCGAGCCGGTCACGGGTGCACCTCAGCCACGCTAAAGGTACTAAACGATATCATAACCGCCATCGATAAAAGACAGTACTGTGCAGCCATCTTCATCGACCTGGCCAAGGCTTGACTGTCAATCAACATATTCTTATCGGCAGACTCAGTAGCCTCGGTTTTTCGAATGACTGCCTTGCCTGGTTCTCCAACTACTTTGCAGACAGAGTTCAGTGTGTCAAATCGGAGGGCATGTTGTCCGGTCCTCTGGCAGTCTCTATGGGGGTGCCACAGGGTTCAATTCTTGGGCCGACTCTTTTCTCTGTATATATCAATGATGTTGCTCTTGCTGCGGGCGATTCCCTGATCCACCTCTACGCAGACGACACCATTCTGTATACTTCTGGCCCTTCCTTGGACACTGTGCTATCTAACCTCCAAACGTGCTTCAATGCCATACAACACTCCTTCCGTGGCCTCCAACTGCTCTTAAACGCTAGTAAAACCAAATGCATGCTTTTCAACCGTTCGCAGCCTGCACCCGCACGCCCGACTAGCATCACCACCCTGGATGGTTCCGACCTAGAATATGTGGACATCTATAAGTACCTACGTGCCTGGCTAGACTGTAAATTCTCCTTCCAGACTCATATCAAACATCTCCAATCCAAAATCAAATCTAGAATCGGCTTTCTATTTCGCAACAAAGCCTCCTTCACTCACGCCGCCAAACTTACCCTAATAAAACTGATATCTACAAAATGGCTTCCAATACTCTACTCAACAAACTGGACGCAGTTTATCACAGTTATCACAGTGCCATCCGCTTTGTTACTAGGGCACCTTATACCACCCACCACTGAGACCTGTATGCTCTAGTCGGCTGGCCCTCACTACATATTGGTCGCCAGGTCATCTACAAGTCCATGCTAGGTAAAGCTCCGCCTTATCTCAGTTCACTGGTCACGATGGCAACACCCACCTGTAGCACGCGCTCCAGCAGGTGCATCTCACTGATCATCCCTAAAGCCAACACCTCATTTGGCCGCCTTTCCTTCCAGTTCTCTGCTGCCCGTGACTGGAACGAATTGCAAAAATTGCTGAAGTTGGAGACTTTTATCTCCCTCACCAACTTTAAACATCTGCTATCTGAGCAGCTAACTGATCGCTGCAGCTGTACATAGTCCATCGGTAAATAGCCCACCCAATTTACCTACCTCATCCCCATACGTTTTTTTATTTATTTACTTTTCTGCTCTTTGCACACCAGTATCTCTACCTGCACATTTGATTATTTATCACTCGTGTTAATCTGCTAAATTGTAATTATTCGCCTACCTCCTCATGCCTTTTGCACACAATGTATATACTCTGTTTTTTTAAATGTATATATTTTTTTCTACTGTGTTATTGACTTGTTTATTGTTTACTCCATGTGTAACTCTGTGTTGCTGTCTGTTCACACTGTGCTATGCTCTATCTTGGCCAGGATGCAGTTGTAAATGAGAACTTGTTCTCAACTAGCCTACCTGGTTAAATAAAGGTGAAATTAAAAAAATAAAAACTCAGCCAGTGGGTCAGTGACTGCAGGGCTATCGACGGGAGGGAACACTTATAGGGAACACTTATATTACGTCATAATCTATTTTTAACCCAGTAATTTAACTGACCGGGAACAAGTATTTACCCAATAATTATGCAGTTACCGCTTGTATCGCGTGATCTGATCAAATCTGTATCTTTATTTTGAGCTTTAGCAAATTATTTGTTGGAGCGCAGACTGGCATAACAACCTTGGGTACGACGGACCAGTACAAGCTCATCAAAAGGAGAGACAGTTGAAAGGAAAAACGTTGTGGTAAGAACATTCTTCGTTGGTAACTAAAGACGTGGGTTAACCTGGAATGAAGCTACAATGGAATGAAGCTACAATGTATGAAACAGAACTGTAGCGAAGGCCGGAAAACAACCCGGTATCGTTTTCAAGCAGAACAAGAATGGGTAGATAGACTACATGACTTTAAACCTGGGCTCAAATAGTATTTTAAATATTTCAAATACTTGAGCTGTGTTTGATTGAGCTTGCCTGGCTCAATGGAAGGTCATGGATAAGTGTCAGTGGCAGCAGCAATCAAATTCTATTTGAACACAGTTTTGCGTGACTTGACCCTCTAGTGCAGTCTCAATCCTCATCCTGGACACCCAAAGGGATGCATTTTTGTTTTTGCCCCAGCACTAACACACTTGATTCAAGTAATCAACTCATCATCAAACCTTTGCTTATTTGAATAAGTGTGTTAGTGCTTAAGAAAAAACTAAAATGCCCTTTGGGTCCCCGGGACCAGGATTGAGAAACACTGCAGTAGTGGTCAGTTCAGTGAGGAAACCTGTCTGGTGTCCAGTAGGGAGAAAATGTTTTGAAACAGACAAACAGGGAGGGACTGTGTGGACTTGTCCAATAAGAAACACTCATTTAAAATTGTTATTTGCACTACAGTGTGACCTACTGAACACAACCCTGAAGGCTATTTCTTACTTGTCTTCCTTCTCGTAGATGTTGAGTCCAAGGGCGTCCACACCCAGCCAAAGCTCGGTTCCCTTCTTGTTTTTGATGTCAAAGTAGTTGACGCCGTACATCTCCAGGTCCTGGGCGATCTTCAGGTACTCCAGCATGGCATCCTCTCTGCAGGATCAGACATGGAGAAATAAAGGAATGGTTTGGGATTAGATATTTTTTTATTATTGTGTCCTTGTGTAAGGTACTGTGTGTGGTGTGTTGTATTATTCTATTGCATGTTTGTGTATGAATGAACCCAGGAAGATAAGACCTGATCAACTAATCTGATCATCTTCATAAATGAATATAAATAAAAACTAAAATGATTGCTATCTGAGGTAGAGCAGATCAGGGGAACCTGTTTTATTATGACAGGGACACCAACATACAGACTCAAACAAACCAACACAGAGAGGAACTCACTTGAGCATTCCACGGTGTTCCTCGTGCCACACCTGGATCCTCTCCTCCCACTGCTCCCTGGACAACTTGTGCTGCTCCAGAACACTGGGAGAGGGAGAGAGTGAGGGAGGGCAGAAAGGAAGAACAATAGAGGAGGAATAGAAGGGGCAAACAGAGGAGCTACAATGAAGAAAAAGTACTCATGTTATGATCAATATTGGATTTGTCATGGCATGGATTTCTTCTGGTCTATCCAAACACAAAACGTGATCCTGTTCCTGTCAATCACAGCAATACTGTAAGCTATTGTCTGATGTCTGGACTCCTGGCTAAGTTCCAATGTCTATACTAGCATACCACTTAGAATGCATGGCCCCAATACATTGCTGCATATGAAGAAGGAAGAGTGCTTCATGCTAGTGTAGCTATTAGAAAAAAGCTCTTGGTTGTTTCCTAAATGGCACCATATTCCCTATGTAGTGCACTACTTTTGACCAGGGCCCATAGGGACTGGTAGTGGACCGGCGCTTACCGCTGGGGCAGCAGGCGGTCTGAGGTGAGGTAGCCGGGCCGGTGGAGGTCCCGGGTGAAGTCTCCGAACTTGGCCTGGACGGAGTAGGAGGCCAGCAGCACGGCGGTCTCTGGGGGGCAGTAGACCTCGTCGCTCAGGATGCCCTCCTTCACCTGGACACACAAAAAAACCTACATGTGTAGGTGTGTGCGTTTGTGTGTGTGTGTGTGCAATGTGCACGTGTGTGTTACCTGCAGGAAAAACAACTTCTGGGTGATGTCCTGGATCAGCTCCTCAGAAACGTCCTCGGGGAAGAACTTGGCGCGGAACTTGAACTGCAGCGGGTTCTCCTTCTTCACATCCTGGGACGACACCTGGGTTGGAGAGAGAGGATTCATTCATTCAAAATAGCACATGTGAAGTGTTCCAAAAACAAGTTTTCCATTATTTTAGTGAAATAGGGTGCCACTTGGGCTACCAGTTGCATGAGTAGGAATGGATGATTGGATAAACATTATTGTACCCGTAGAGTTAAATTGTCTTGGATGCACAGTGCTGCATGAAAAAAAATGTGCCGTCATATTCCTCTATAAAAGAGGATATATAAAATACATGGGCTGACAAAAGTATTTACAGACTTTGGCTTCTTCCTCTGTGTTCGCTCCAAAACAGGAACCAAAATGTCTTGAGGCGAATGGGAAGCAAATGTGGCGGGGGAATGAGTGCTGAAAGAGCTACTGTATAGTAGAGCTGCGCAGAGTCAGCACACGGCTAGCTCACTGCACTCCAACTGGCCTCTCTCACTCCCTTATTTATAGGTATGGACCACTGGGTTGTCAGTACATTGTAATATTCTACTTCAAACGTTCTAGTGGAACCACAACCGGCCTAAAACCTTTCGCTGAAAACTAAGTTACTATACTACCCTTATGTCACTAAGTACACTCATGCTAATAGTCTAGCTCCTCACATTGTTAATACTGCAAGAAGAAGCAGTTTATTAGCCATGCAATATAAACCAGCCCAACCCAAATACTGCAGGTAAGGAAGTTGGTGGGTTTATGTGACCTCCATGACGTGATAACCACAGCCATTATATACAGTACATACCTGTACGTGTCTACAGTCATGGCCAAAAGTTGAGAATGATACAAATATTAATTTTCAAAGTCTGCTGCCTCAGTTTGTATGATGGCAATTTGCATATACTCCAGAATGTTATGAAGAGTGATCAGATGAATTTGCCATGCAAATGAACTGAATCCCCCAAAAACATTTCCACTGCATTTCAGCCCTGCCAAAGCAATGATGGACCAGCTGACATGTCAGTGATTCTCTCGTTAACACAGGTGTGTGTGTTGATGAGGACAAGGCTAGAGATCACTCTGTCATGTTGATTGAGTTTGAATTACAGACTGGAAGCTTGAAAAGGAGGGTGGTGCTTGGAATCATTGTTCTTCCTCTGTCAACCATGGTTACCTGCAAGGAAACACATGCCATCATTGCTTTGCACAAAAAGGGCTTCACAGGGAAGGATATTGCTGCCAGTAAGATTGTACCCAAATCAACCATTTATCAGATCATCAAGAACTTCAAGGAGAGCGGTTCAATTGTTGTGAAGAAGGCTTCAGGGCACCCAAGAAAGCCCTGCAAGCGCCAGGACCGTCTCCTAAAGTTGATTCAGCTGCAGGATCGGGGCACCACCAGTACAGAGCTTGCTCGGGAATGGCAGCAGGCAGGTGTGAGTGCATCTGCACACACAGTGAGGCGAAGACTTTTGGAGGATGGCCTGGTATCAAGAAGGGCAGAAAAGAAGACCCTTCTCTCCAGGAAAAACATCAGGGACAGACTGATTTTCTGCAAAAAGTACATGGATTGGACTGGTGAGGAATGGGGTAAAGCCATTTTCTCTGATGAATCCCCTTTCCGATTGTTTGGGTCATCCGGAAAAAAGCTTGTCCAGAGAAGACAAGGTGAGCGCCATCAGTCCTGTGTCGTGCCAAAAGTAAAGCATCTTGAGACCATTCATGTGTGGGGTTGCTTCTCAGCCAAGGGAGGGGGCTCACTCACAATTTTGCCTAAGAACACAGCCATGAATAAAGAATGGTACCAACACATCCTCCGAGAGGAACTTCTCCCAACCATCCAGGAACAGTTTGGTGAAGATCAATGCCTTTTCCAGCATGATGGAGCACCTTGCCATAAGGCAAAATTGGCACGGGGAACAAAACATCGATATTTTGAGTCCATGGCCAGGAAACTCCCCAGACCTTAATCACATTGAGAACTTGTGTCAATCCTCAAGAGGCGGGTGGAAAAACCTACAAATTGACAAACTCAAAGCATTGATTATGCAAGAATGGGCTGCCATCAGTCTGGATGTGGCCCAGAAGTTAATTGACAGCATGCCAGGGAGGATTGCAGAGGTCTTGGAAAAAGAAGGGTCAACACTGCAAACATTGACTCTCTGCATCAACTTCATGTAATTATCAATAAAAGCCTTTGACGCTTATGAAATGCTTCTAATTATACTTCAGTATTCCATAGTAACATCTGACAAAAATATTTAAAAGACACTGAGGCAGCAGACTTTGTGAAAATGAATATTTGTGTCATTCTCAAAACTTTTGGCCACGACTGTATTTACAGCTCGGGTGAGAACCATTGACACATTTGGAAATTCTGCAAATCAAAACAGGAACATCTCCATTCCACGGACACAGGTGGTTGTGCTTTAACTATACTGTTGATACATACTGCAAAGGGTACACAGCACTCGCTCCTAGTAGTATCTTATCTAGTGGTTCACTGAGAGTTCACACTACTAGCTGATTACGAAATCCTCAGGGGACTGGATTTGGTTGTGTCCCAAATGGCACCCTATTCCCCATTTAGTGCACTACGTTTCACCAGAGCGCCTTGGAGCTCATCGTTTTTTGGGGGGGATTGTATTGCATCATATGTTTGTGTATGAATGAACCCAGGACAATTAACAAAAAAAAGGGACTGAAATGAAGGGAGATTAACAATTAGCCACTGGTCTGCACAGGAAGTAGGAGTGAGAGAGGGTGCCCAAAATGCAGTGAGTGAGTGGCTACTAATTGACTGAGTGAGTGGTAGGCAAATATAGTGGAGTGATTTGACCTGCCTCTCTAAAGAATGTATGGCCCATTTGATTTTGTTTACTGTAGAATGGTATTGCAAAAAAAAAAAAAATTATGCGATTTAAGAATTAATACAGTGGGAAAAGGTTTGAGAATTCCTGAGCAGATAAACAAATATTTGTTAAAAAGGTACCATTAGATTAACCTTACCTTTTTGTCAAGCTTCAGCCAGGTGAGGTATCCTTTGCCGTCCATATACTGAAGGCCAAAGTACCAGACTTCCCTCAAGCCAATGGTCTTTACCACCTGTGGACGGCAAAGAATGTACAAAAAAGTAAATCAACTGTCAGAAAAACTGACAACAAGCCACAAATTTTATATATATGTGGTACATCACAGGGGCAGAATCATTGAAATGTGTGAATTTAAAATCGTGTATCAATGTCAATGAAAGTTTGTGAAAAATGTATTTACGTGCGCAGCATCAAGTTAGGATTCTGGCCTAAATGAATTAATACAATAAGTGCCTTTAGAAAGTATTCATACCCCTTGACTTATTACACGTTGTGTTACAGCCTGAATTCAAAACGGATTAAATGTTTGTCACCCATTTACACACACATCCCATAATGACAAAGTGAAAACATGTTTTTTGAAATGTTTGCAAATGTATTGAAAATTAAATATAGAAATTTCATTTACATACAGTACCAGTCAAAAGTTGACACCTACTCATTACAGGGTTTTTCATTATTTTAACTATTTTTTATAATGTTGAATAATAGAACAACAAAACTATGAAATAACACACGGAATCATGTAGTAACCAAAAAAGTGTTAAACAAATCTAAATATATTTTAGATTTGAGATTCTTCAAAGTAGCTGCCTTGATGACAGCTTTGCACATTCTTGGCATTCTCGAAACCAGCTTCATGAGGTAGTCACCTGGAACACATTTCAAGCAACAGGTGTGCCTTGTTAAATTAATTTGTGGAATTTCTTTCCTTCTTAATGCATTTGAGCCAATCAGTTGTGGTGTGACAAGGTAGGGGTGGTATAGAGAAGCCCTATTTGGTAAAAGACCAAGTCCATATTATGTTAAGAACAGCTCAAATAAGCAAAGATAAATGACAGTCTCCAGCAATACTTTAAGACATGAAGGTCAGTCAATACAGAAAATGTCAAGAACTTTGAAAGTTTCTTCAAATGCAGTTGCAAAAACCATCAAGCACTGATGAAACTGGCTCTCATGAGGACCGCCAAAGGAAAGGAAGACCCAGAGTTACCTCTGCTGCAGAGGATAAGTTCACTAGAGTTACCAGACTCCAATTGCAGCCCAAATAAAATGCTTCACAGAGTTCAACAGACACATCAACTGTTCAGAGGAGACTGCGCAAATCAGACCTTCATGGTTGAATTGTTGCAAAGAAACCACTACTAAAGAGAAGAGACTTGCTTGGGCCAAGAAACACGAGCAATGGAAATTAGACTGGTGGAAATCTATCCTTTGGTCTGATGAGTCCAGATTAGATTTTTGGTTCCAACCACTGTCTTTGTGAGACGCAGAGTAGGTGAACAGACGATCTCCGCGTGTGTAGTTCACACCGTAAAGCATGGCAGGAGGTGGTGTTATGGTGTGGGGTTGCTTTGCTGGTGACGATGTGTGTGATTTATTTTGAATTCAAGGACCAGCATGGCTACCACAGCATTCTGCAGCGATAAGCCATTCAATATGGTTTGAACTTAGTTGGAATATCATTTGTTTTTCAAAAGGACAATGACCCAACACACATCCAGGCTGTGTAAGGGCTATTTTACCAAAAAGGAGAGTGATGTGCTGGGTGCTGCATCAGATGACCTGGCCCCCACAATCTTCCAACTTCAACCAAATGGAGATGGTTTGGGATGAGTCAGACCAGAGAGTGAAGGGAAAGCAGCCAACAAGTGCTCAGCATATGTGGGAACTCCTTTAAGACTGTTGGAAAAGCACTCATGGTGAAGCTGGTCGAGAGAATGCCAAGCGTGTGCAAAGCTGTAATCAAGGCAAAGTGTGGCAATTTGAAGAACCTCAAATATAAAAAAATATATATATATTTTGATTTGTTTAACACTTTTTGTGACGGTGACGCTGGGCAGAGTTGCAAAGAAAAAGCCACATCTCAGACTGGCCAATAAAAACAAAAAAGATTAAGATGGGCAAAGGAACACAGACACTGGACAGAGGAACTCTTCTAAAGATCAATTAGCCTTTTAAAATTATAAACTTGGATTAGCGAACACAACGTGCCATTGGAACACAGGAGTGACGTTTGCTGATAGCGGGCCTCTGTACGCCTATGTAGGTATTCCATTATTTAAATGTTTTTTATTATGATTTCAAATTTTAAAATCAGCTGTTTGCAGCTATAATAGTCATTTACAACATTAATGTATACACTGTATTTCTGATCAATTTAATGTAATTTTAAATGGACAAAAGAATTCGCTTTTCTTTAAAAAAACAAGGACATTTAAGTGATCCCAAACTTTTGAACGTTAGTGTACGCACACGCACAACTACTCGACTAAAACAAATCTCGGTCGACCAAATCGACCAGTCGACTAATTGGGGTCAGCTCTACAAACCCTGCATGCTTTTTCTAAAGTCTCATTGTAGGACCTACATTGAACACCACACATTGGCCTCTACTGTAGGCTGAATGATAGAACAGCTATTTCCATATTAAAATGTTATGGGATGCATTGTCTCCATTGTATACCACTCTGATAGGCCTACATTATGATCAAATAGCCACAGTAGCCTACTTGGCCAATGTTAAAACTAACTTAAAGCGGGTACAGCCTCTGTGTTCACAGTAAATGCGTGCTGGAAGTTGCACAGAATTCACAACTTTCAAGTTTGCGCTCAGCAGACCTGAAATTTGCTCTGTGACAAAAAAAATGAGGGAACATTGCTCATAACGTGATGCAGCCACAACTATTCTTGAAAATATGGAGAGTGGTACTCAGTGTTGTTGTGTTAGATGTGCCCCAAACATAAAACACTATGTTGACAAAAAGTAAATTGCTTTGTCACATTTTTTGCAGTTTTACTTTAGTGCCGTGTTGCAAACAGGATGCATGTTTTGTAATATTTGTATTCTGTAGAGGCTTCCTTCTTTTCACTCTGCCAATTAGGTTAGCATTGAGGAGTAACTACAATGTTGTTGATCCATCCTCAAACTAACTGTTTTAAAGTCACCACTGGCCTCATGTTGAACTCCCTGAGCGGTTTCCTTCCTCTCCAGCAACTGAGTTAGGAAGGAAACTTCTATCTTTGTAGTGACTGGGTGTATTAATACACCATCCAAAGTGTCATTAATAACTTCAGTATACTCAAAGGGGATATTCAATGTCTGCTATTTACATTTTTTATATATCTACCAATAGGTCCCCTTGGGGCGGCAGTTAGCCTAGTGGTTCAAGCATTTGGGCATTTCAGCTTTTTGTTTTTTGATTAATTTGTAAACATTTCCAGAAACATAATTCCACTTTGACATTATGGTGTATTGTGTATAGGACAGTAACAAACTCGAAATGTAATACATTTTAAAATTCAGTCTGTTACAAAACAAAAATGTGGAAATCAAGGGATGTGAATACTTTGAAGGCACTGTATATTCCTTTATATATTCAACCCTCTAATTTACACAACTGTCACGCAGTAATGTACACATTCGAGAACATCTTGGAACACAGAACTGGCTTTAATCACCAAACCACATTTTTCTCAGAGATGAGGTAACATTCGGGACAGTAATCAACCGAAACCACTGGGGCGGCAGGGTAGCCGTGGTTAGAGCGATGGACTAGTATACCGAAAGGTTGCAAGTTCAAATCCTCGAGCTGACAAGGTACAAATCTGTCGTTCTGCCCCTGAACAGGCAGTTAACCCACTGTTCCTAGGCTGTCATTGAAAATAAGAATTTGTTCTTAACTGACTTGCCTAGTAAAATAAAGTTTGTTTTTTTTAAATAAAAATTTAAAAAACCAACATTCATTCACACCGTAAAAAACAATGAAGTCATCTGTATGAAATAAACTACTTTGTGCCACCAGTTCTGCATGACCACCAGCAGAATACAACATCTTATATAAACAGACCTTTGAGCCCAGTGGCATTAATGTCGGCATGGCCGGGAGCGCCGATCGTTAATGGCATACTCAGGTACCAGGCTTAATCTGGGTAGGCCTCATAGGATTACATCTTTCCCAGACCCGGACCTACGGTCCCAGATCCATTTGTACAGTCTTGCCGACTCCTATTGGTCCAAGATCATTTTGTGCAGTCTTGCAAGAGTTGGTGGAGCGACAGCACAAACAAATCTGGGACCAGGCTCCTGCTCTACAGGAGATGTAATGGAAAAAGCCGTTAGTCAGTGCAGATGAAATCCACGCTGAATGAAGGCAGCGAGTAGCTAGCCACAACATCATATATATTCAGTTGTTCCAATAAAATAATTCACAGTGGGCGATTTCTGACAAGAAAGGTGAGAGCTACAGTAGATAGTGTGTGATCTCAACTTTTCTATCGCGGTTTCCTGACACGCCATTCAGATTTCCTTCTATGAGCGTCATGTGTTCTCTTTTTAGTGTCTGACAGGCCTATAAACCTCCAAACACACACGGGACAATCAGAAGGAATGGTCTTAAACAATATGTCTGGATTGTTTTATTACTGAGGAGTCATACAGTGCCTTCAGAAAGTATTCACACCACCAGACTTCTTCCACATTTTGCATACAGCCTGAATTTAAAACTGATTGAGATGTGTCACTGACCTACACACAATAGCCCATAATCTCAAAGTGGAATTATGCTTTTCAACATTTTTGCTAACTAATAAAAAATGATTGAGTCAATAAGTATTCAGCTCTTAGAGACTTACCCAAGAAGACTCACAGCTGTAATAGCTGACAAAAGGTGTTTGTAACATGCATTGACTTAGAGGGGTGAATATATCCACGTTTTATTTTTCATCCATCAAAACAAGAACAAAAAAAAGTATTGCGCTGACAGTTGTGTAGATCGTTTACAAAAAAAGACAAAGTGGGATTAAAATGTATAACACAATAACATTAAGAAATCCAAGGGTGGTAAATACTTATGATACCCTGTATAAGGACTATGGTGCACAATTCTGACAAAACCCATGGGTAGGTTTCCTGGACACGAAATAAGCCTCCAATTGAGAATGATTGTGAATTCAGGGCTAGGATTAAATCGGTGTTTGGGAAACCTTACGTATAAATTCTATATGGGTTAGAGTCTATAGCCCGGGCATTTAGGATGTGAAACTCACCAGTCGCCAGGCCCTGTTCTGCTTGTGCTACTGCCAAATTCCCCACCCAATCATCAGGTGCTTAGCTGCCTGGGTGAAGCAGTTTCAGTCAATAACACACACAGCAGGCACTCAGGCCAAGCGCATTCCTATCCAATAAGCAGTGGCCAAGGTTAAAATTAAATCAAGCGCCCACGCACTTACTTAGACTCCACCTAATACGGGTCCGGGTAACCTGACGGGGTTGCATTACAACAACGAGCACTGAGTGGTCGGGCCTGAAACGAGAGAGCGTTTATGACAGTGTTGTCTCACCTGGAATGAAAGTCCTGAGAGTTTCAGGACACAAACAGGCCCTTTCATGGTGTTTTTGCATCCAGGAACCACACAAGGGGGGATTCTAAAGGAAGGATTCCTTTTCCAAGGGGGGATAAGCTACAGGAGTTCTGGTACAACGAGAGGCCTTTGAGGCCAGAAAATGTCCCTCTATGAATGGGTGAAACAGCATTTAATCAAATAAGAGTATTTTTGATCGAGGACGATACCAGTATTTAAGAGAAAGAGCTAATCCCCACTGTGAGTACTGGAATGAACAAATCAACATTCCAAGAGTTAAAAAGGCTTTTGTTTTGAGTAGAGGCCGCACCAAAGAGTTACAAACTAGGTGTGCCACTCACTGCCAGACCACTTCAAAATCAGCCAATCATTGAACATACAGTGGGGCAAAAAAGTATTTAGTCAGCCACCAATTGTGCAAGTTCTCCCACTTAAAAAGATGAGGCCTGTAATCATAGGTACACTTCAACTATGACAGACAAAATGAGAAGAAAAAACATCCAGAAAATCACATTGTAGGATTTTTAATGAATTTGCAAATTATGGTGGAAAATAAGTATTTGGTCACCTACAAACAAGCAAGATTTCTCTCTCTCACAGACGTGTAACTTTTTCTTTAAGAGGCTCCTCTGTCCTCCACTCGTTACCTGTATTAATGGCACCTGTTTGAACTTGTTATCAGTACATAAGACACCTGTCCACAACCTCAAACAGTCACACTCCAAACTCTACTATGGCCAAGACCAAAGAGCTGTCAAAGGACACCAGAAACAAAATTGTAGACCTGCACCAGGCTGGGAAGACTGAATCTGCAGTAGGTAAGCAGCTTGGTTTAAAGAAATCAACTGTGGGAGCAATTATTAGGAAATGGAAGACATACAAGACCACTGATAATCTCCCTCGATCTGGGGCTCCACGCAAGATCTCACCCCGTGGGGTCAAAATGATCACAAGAACGATGAGCAAAAATCCCAGAACCACCCGGGGGGGGACCTAGTGAATGACCTGCAGAGAGCTGGGACCAAAGTAATAAAGCCTACCATCAGTAACACACTACGCCGCCAGGGACTCAAATCCTGCAGTGCCAGACGTGTCCCCCTGCTTAAGCCAGTACATGTCCAGGCCCGTCTGAAGTTTGCTAGAGAGCATTTGGATGATCCAGAAGAAGATTGGGAGAATGTCATATGGTCAGATGAAACCAAAATATAACTTTTTGGTAAAAACTAAACTCGTCGTGTTTGGAGGACAAAGAATGCTGAACACCATACCTACTGTGAAGCATGGGGGTGGAAACATCATGCTTTGGGGCTGATTTTCTGCAAAGGGACCAGGACGACTGATCCGTGTAAAGGAAAGAATGAATGGGGCCATGTATCATGAGATTTTCAGTGAAAACCTCCTTCCATCAGCAAGGGCATTGAAGATGAAACGTGGCTGGGTCTTTCAGCATGACAATGATCCCAAACACACCGCCCGGGCAACGAAGGAGTGGCTTCGTAAGAAGCATTTCAAGGTCCTGGAGTGGCCTAGCCAGTCTCCAGATCTCAACCCCATAGAAAATCTTTGGAGGGAGTTGAAAGTCCATGTTGCAACAGCCCCAAAACATCACTGCTCTAGAGGAGATCTGCATGGAGGAATGGGCAAAAATACCAGCAACAGTGTATGAAAACCTTGTGAAGACTTACAGAAGACATTTGACCTCAGTCATTCCCAACAAAGGGTAATATAATAAAGTATTGCGAAACTTTTGTTATTGACCAAATACTTATTTTCCACCTTTGGAAATAAATTAATTAAAAACCCTACAATGTGATTTTCTGGATTTTTTTTCTCATTTTGTCTGTCATAGTTGAAGTGTACCTATGATGAACATTACAGGCCTCATCTTTTTAAGTGGGAGAACTTGCACAATTGGTGGCTGACTAAATACTTTTTTGCCCCACTGTATCTAAAACAAACATTTGCAGTTGAGTCAAGTAAGCTCAAACTGTAAATTACCTGTGAGCGGTTCTCACCTAACACAAAAGACCAAGGTTACCTGGGTCCTAGAATGGATCCCAGAATTATTTCACATCTAAACAATCTCACATTTTTTAGCTTTGGGGTGCAGATCATCAATAAAATGTGCAGTATTATCAAAAGGATGTATATAAAACTGGAGGATACAAAACCGATTGAGAATCCCTTTTAAGAATCCCGTACTCTGTATCACGTGCAGTCGGAACAGTAATACAGGGCCGCAAATGCCGCCACGCCTGGCATTCTCACTGCAGTCACAGTCTTCCAAGTGTTTGAGGGCCCAAGCCCTGTGATGAAAGAGAGGAATGCAACCATTCCCGAAACGGCATTACTCCCTGCATCCGCTGACTAAGGTAAAGTTCCAACTAATTGTTCCAGATTACTCAGGGGAAGGGGCACACTGAGTGAGTGAGTGAGTGAGTGAGTGAGTCAGTCAGAGACCACACATATATTGAGAGTGGAGACAACTAAAATCCTCAGTTTGAAGACTAGTCAGTCTTCTGGTATTGTGTTATTACTGCATGAGTGTGCCACCTATTGAACTACCCCTTCCTCTATTTAGGTGGCCTGTCCCGAAAGTACACATACACAGTATCTAAGGTTGTGTTCCAAATCACACCCTATTATGTGCTTGAGCAAGGCACTTAATCCAAAGTAACTTACAGGAGCAAATAGGGTTAAGAGAGTCTGCTATATGACTACATTGTAAATGTTTTCAGTGCACTACTTTTGACCAGGGCCCACAATATGGTTCCATTTGTAAAGTATCCTAAGAAAAACTAAAAGGAAAAAGCCTTTGAGTAGTTCTATGGGAAATCAAAGTGGGTATGAGTTGAAGAGTGGCAGGCCAGCAGCAATTTGTCCCGTTAGGGCTGCACGTCACTAAGGCAGCGAGGCTATGATCAGGGCCCACCACAACGAGGGCCACAAGCCAGGCCACTTTAACAGGGGAACACCCCAGGGATGAGCTCACCACTGGTATTACTCAGCATTTCCACCAGACAGACACACAGACAGTGTGTGTGTGTGTCAGTCAGTGTGTCTGTAGGGTATTTCTGCTACCGACTTCAGCCGTCCGGCCAGGTTTCTAATGCAATTAGGTCACAGACTTCTGACAAACACACTGCTTACTAGAGGAAGTAGACGTCAGTGGACTTCACCTGTGGTTATCAGATGGAAAATTGCCAAGACAAAGGAATTCTTAGTGACACTAAAAAGTGGAACGTCTGAAACTAATGCTGACTATCCTGAACAACAGAATCTAATGCTAATATCACTGCAGAGGGCCTGAAGGTCAAATTCCCTAGTCATGTTTCCACACACACGTACACACAACTGACAAACAAGTTATTCAGGAAGTGGCTATGGCAAGCCAAGACAATGCCTTTCCTCTCCCCATTGCGTGGTGGACTAGAGGCTTGCTTACATCCCATGGTGCCTTTGGAATTCAGTCCACACTGTAGCTACAGAATGTGACAACATGGGACTCAACCATTAGATAAGAACACACAGTATAGTACACTGATGGACCAATAAGAGGTTCCAGCAACCTACTACAAGATCTTGTGCCTTCTGAAAGTCTTAACACCCCTTGATTTGTCATCACTGGCCTACACACACACACAAAACCCCTCATAATGTTAAAGCGCAATCATGTTTTTCAAAATTTGTACAATTAAGAATTAAAAATGTCTTGAGTCAATTACTTAACCCCTTTGTTATGGCAAGCCTAAATAATTTCAGGAGTAAAAATGTGCTTAACAAGTCACATAATACATTATATGGACTCACTCAGATTGACATAATAGTGTTTCATGTTTAACATGACTTTAATGACTACATCATCTCTGTACCCCACATTACACTTTGGATGGAGTATCAATATACCCAGTCACCACAAAGATACAGGCTTCCTTCCTAACTCAGTTGCCGGAGAGGATGGAAACCGCTCCGGGATTTCACCATAAGACCAATGGTGACTTTAAAAGAGTCAAATCAAATCAAATTTTATTTGTCACATACACATGGTTAGCAGATGTTAATGCGAGTGTAGCGAAATGCTTGTGCTTCTAGTTCTGACAATGCAGTAATAACGAACAAGTAATCTAACTAACAATTCCAAAAAAACTGTCTTATACACAGTGTAAGGGGATAAAGAATATGTACATAAGGATATATGAATGAGTGATGGTACAGAGCAGCATAGGCAAGATACAGTAGATGATATCGAGTACAGTATATACATATGAGATGAGTATGTAAACCAAGTGGCATAGTTAAAGTGGCTAGTGATACATGTATTACATAAGGATGCAGTCGATGATATAGAGTACAGTATCTACGTATGCATATGAGATGAATAATGTAGGGTAAGTAACATTATATAAGGTAGCATTGTTTAAAGTGGCTAGTGATATTTACATCATTTCCCATCAATTCCCATTATTAAAGTGGCTGGAGTAGAGTCAGTGTCATTGACAGTGTGTTGGCAGTAGCCACTCAATGTTAGTGGTGGCTGTTTAACAGTCTGATGGCCTTGAGATAGAAGCTGTTTTTCAGTCTCTCGGTCCCAGCTTTGATGCACCTGTACTGACCTCGCCTTCTGGATGACAGCGGGGTGAACAGGCAGTGGCTCGGGTGGTTGATGTCCTTGATGATCTTTATGGCCTTCCTGTAGCATCGGGTGGTGTAGGTGTCCTGGAGGGCAGGTAGTTTGCCCCCGGTGATGCGTTGTGCAGACCTCACTACCCTCTGGAGAGCCTTACGGTTGAGGGCGGTGCAGTTGCCATACCAGGCGGTGATACAGCCCGCCAGGATGCTCTCGATTGTGCATCTGTAGAAGTTTGTGAGTGCTTTTGGTGACAAGCCGAATTTCTTCAGCCTCCTGAGGTTGAAGAGGCGCTGCTGCGCCTTCCTCACGATGCTGTCTGTGTGAGTGGACCAATTCAGTTTGTCTGTGATGTGTATGCCGAGGAACTTAAAACTTGCTACCCTCTCCACTACTGTTCCATCGATGGGATGGGGGGTGTTCCCTCTGCTGTTTCCTGAAGTCCACAATCATCTCCTTAGTTTTGTTGACGTTGAGTGTGAGGTTATTTTCCTGACACCACACTCCGAGGGCCCTCACCTCCTCCCTGTAGGCCGTCTCGTCGTTGTTGGTAATCAAGCCTACCACTGTTGTGTCGTCCGCAAACTTGATGATTGAGTTGGAGGCGTGCATGGCCACGCAGTCGTGGGTGAACAGGGAGTACAGGAGAGGGCTCAGAACGCACCCTTGTGGGGCCCCAGTGTTGAGGATCAGCGGGGAGGAGATGTTGTTGCCTACCCTCACCACCTGGGGGCGGCCCGTCAGGAAGTCCAGAACCCAGTTGCACAGGGCGGGGTCGAGACCCAGGGTCTCGAGCTTGATGACGAGCTTGGAGGGTACTATGGTGTTGAATGCCGAGCTGTAGTCGATGAACAGCATTCTCACATAGGTATTCCTCTTGTCCAGATGGGTTAGGGCAGTGTGCAGTGTGGTTGAGATTGCATCGTCTGTGGACCTATTTGGGCGGTAAGCAAATTGGAGTGGGTCTAGGGTGTCAGGTAGGGTGGAGGTGATATGGTCCTTGACTAGTCTCTCAAAGCACTTCATGATGACGGATGTGAGTGCTACGGGGCGGTAGTCGTTTACCTTAGCTTTCTTGGGAACAGGAACAATGGTGGCAACAAAAGTTGTGATGGACTACTTTCTGGAGGACGATCGTGCCACGCTGACTCTCTCGGACTCCGAAAATGAATCAGACGATGAGGAAATCCCTGATTCAGATAAAAACATTTTCATTGAAGAAGACATTGGAGAGTCTTCTGATGACAGTGATGGAGAAGAAAAAGGTGACAATCAACAGTGTTGTTGTCACGGAAGAAGTTGACTGAGGGAAACCCCCATGGCATAGATGACAGAGGGAGAAAGATCTGATGATTCTTATGGCATTGCACAGGGTGACTTGACACAACGGGCCAAACAAGCTGTTCAAACTAAAGGGAAAAGACACAGGATGTCTTATTTAATAAAAGGGGTTGCAGTCTGAAGCTTTCATCCATGTATTTGGATAAGAATCTAAAATTGAACCCATTTTGCTTAACTTTAGCTAGCTATGACAATCGGTTTGTATTGCTGAAGTTTGCTGTTAGCTACCCAGTTCGATGGCTGGCTTGCTAATGTTACTCTATGGATTGGGATTTCAGATGATTTTTTTAGTTAGCTAACGTTACATGTCTAAACAAAAGACCAAGTTAAAGCTTGATGTTAGCTAGATAATGTTAGCGGAGGTTAGATGGCTGGAATGCTAGCTAACATTAACTTAATATATGAAGTGTGTCATATAAGGAGAATGGTCTAATGACTCCCATCTAAAAGAGAGCTGGCCCAAGCAAGCACAGGTTACACCTGAAGCATGAGGACTTGCAGCTAGTGGTGAACTTCAACTACACAGAGGATAATGCAATAGTATTACCAGGACGCCAACTTGGACAAACACTTTTGGTGGAAAGCTGTGTGACAATCCCGTGTGACAAAAGTAGCAGTGTGGCGTCTCTACAAGGAATCGATGACAACACTTGGTATGTAAAGCATAAACACATTTTACCATTTAATTGACCACCAACATGATTGGCACTACTTTTATTGATCTCACATTTTTTCTGTATTTTCCAGAGGTATGTGTAGTCGGGCTGTCTTCCTTCAGGAATCTGTGGAGAAAATTGCTGCCCCAGAACTCAAGCCGAGGACAGACAAGTGCTATGGGCTCTTCAGATCTGCCAATCTGCCAGAAGCTGTTAGGTCAGCCAAGCTGAAGAAGCAAGAGCAGCATCTCCTGCTTGTTCAGAGTGAGCGATCTGTCTACCAGAAGATGGTTGCTGACTGCAAGACCACCTGTCAAGACCTGTAGTTGTCTCTGGGGGCCCCCACAACCAGCAAGCAAAGACATCAGGATAGATTACAGTTTTGATTTTGCTCAACACATAAGCAACATTTCCTCCTTTATACTGATTAAGGACATATACACTCAACAACAAATAAAATAGTGAAGACATCAAAACTATGAAATATATATTTGAGATTTTTCAAATAGCCACCCTTTGCCTTGATGACAGCGTCGCACACGCTTGGCACCAGCTTCACCTGGAATGCTTTTCCAACAGTCTTGAAGGAATTCCCACATATGCTGAGCACTTGTTGGCTGCCTTTCCTTCACTCTGCGGTCCAACTCATCCCAAACCATCAGAATTTGGTTGAGATCGGGGGATTGTGGAGGCCAGGTCATCTGATGCAGCACTCCATCACTCTCCTTCTTGGTAAAATAGCCCTTACACAGCCTGAGGATGTGTTGGGTCGTTGAAAAACAAATGATAGTCACACTACGCCCAAAACAGATGGGATGGCGTATCGCTACAAAATGCTGTGGTAGACATGCTGGTTAAGTGTGCCTTTAATTCTAAATAAATCACAGAAAGTGTCACCAGCAGAGCCCCCTCTTCATAACACCTGCTCCATGCTTTACGGTGGGAAATACACATGCAGAGATCATCCGTTTACCCACACCGTATCTCACAAAGACGTCGGTTGGAACCAAAAATCTCCAATTTTGACTCCAGACCAAATGACTAATTTCCATTGCTCGTCTTTCTTGGCCCAAGCAAGTCTCTTCTTAGTAGTGGTTTCTTAGCAGCAATTCGACCATGAAGGCCTGATTCACAGTCTCCTCTGAACAATTGATGTTGAGATGTGTCTGTTACTTGAACTCTGAAGCATTTACTTGGCTGCAATTTCTGAGGCTGGTAACTCTAATGAACGTATCATCTGCAGAGGTAACTCTGGGTCTTTCATTCCTGTGGCGGTCCTCATGAAAGCCTGTTCCATCATAGCACTTGATGGTTTTGCGACTGTTCCAGATTGACTGACCTTCATGTCTTAAAGTAATGATGGCCTGTAATTTCTTTTTGCTTATATGAACTGTTCTTGCCATAATATGGACTTGGTATTTTATCAAATAGGGCTGGCTATCTTCTGTATACACCCCCAAAGGTGTATACTTAACCAGCACGGCTACCACAGCATTCTGTAGCGATACGCCATCCCACCCTTGTCACAACACAACTGACTTGCTCAAACGCATTAAGGAAAGACATTCCACACATTAAGGCACACCTGTTAATTGATATTGAAATGCATTACAGATGACTACCTAATGAAGCTGGTTGAGAGAATACCAAGCTGTCATCAAGGAAAGGGTGACTATTTGAAGAATCTCAAATATATTTTGATTTGTTTAACACTTTGTTACTACATAATTCCATATGCTTTATTTCATAGTTTTGATGTCTTCAATATTATTCTACAATGTAGAAAATAGTAAAAAGAAAAACCCTTGAACACGTAGGTGTTCTAAAACATTTGACCGAGAGAGAGAAAGAGATATACATATGGATGGATGGGAGGCAACAAACACATTTCACTGAGCGGTGTAAAGACAGATTGACAGGGGTGAGACAATTAGTTGTAATTTATCATAATGTTACTTTGTTGTTTGCAAGTGCACTATCCTTCTGACCCTATGCAGCCAGTTCCCATCTACTTTTTAACTCCTCGCAAGTGTGGCTTGTTTGGTGTCTGCTGTGAAGGAATAGCACAACAAGTCAACTGCTTGATTGATGAAGTCATATCATCCAGCAAAGGCAGCAGCGCAGTCATCAACTACATGCACCATGTGGGGAAACACATGTGGACCTGAATTGTGATAACTGCAGTGGCCAAAACAAGAACAAGTTTGTGCTCTGGTATTGTGCCTGGCGGACCATGCACAAGCTCCAACACAGTCCGGACTAGACATGGGCCGATTCTGATTTTTCAACGCCGATACCGATTATTGTAGTACCAAAAAAGCCCATACAGATTAAATCGGACGATTTAAAAAAAAAATGTATTTGTAATAATGACAATTACAACAATACTGAATGAACACTTATTTTAACTTCATATAATACATCAATAAAATCAATTTAGCCTCAAATAAATAATGAAACATGTTCAATTTGGTTTAAATAATGCAAAAACAAAGTGTTGGAGAAGAAAGTTAAAGTGCAATGTAAGAAAGCTAACGTTTAAGTTCCTTGCTCAGAAATTGAGAACATATGAAAGCTGGTGGTTCCTTTTAACATGAGTCTTCAATATTCCCAGGTAAGAAGTTTTAGGTTGTAGTTATTATAGGACTATTTCCCTCTATACCATTTGTATTTCATTAGCCTTTGACTATTGGATGTTCTTATAGGCACTTTAGTATTGCCAGTGTAACAGTATAGCTTCCGTTCCTCTCCTCGCCCCTACCTGGGCTCGAACCATGAACACAACAGCCTCCCTCGAAGCAGCGTTACCCATGCAGAGCAAGGGGAACAACCACTCCAAGTCTCAGAGCGAGTGACGTTTGAAACGCTATTAGCGCGCACCCCGCTAACTGGCTAGCCATTTCACATCGGTTGCACGAACCTAATCTCGGGAATTGATAGGCTTGAAGTCATAAACAGCGCAATGCTTGACACACAACGAAGAGCTGCTGGCAAAATGCACTAAAGTGCTGTTTGAATGAATGCTTACGAGCCTGCTGCTGCCTACCACTGCTCAGTCAGACTGCTCTATCAAATCATAGACTTAGTTATAACATAAACAGACAGAAATACGAGCCTTAGGTCATTAATATGGTCAAATCCGGAAACTATCATCTCAAAAACAAGACGTTTATTCTTTCAGTGAAAAACGGAACCGTTCCGTATTTTATCTAACGGGTGGAATCCATTAGTCTAAATATTCCTGTTACATTGCACAACATTCAATGCTATGTCATAATTACGTAAAATCCTGGCAAACTGTTGCATATACACTGACTCACCTGGTTAATATTGCCTGCTAACCTGGATTTCTTTTAGCTAAATATGCAGGTTTAAAAATTTGCACTTCTGTGTATTGATTTTAAGAAAGGCATTGATGTTCATGGTTAGGTACACAATGGAGCAACGATACGCACCGCATTGATTATATGCAACGCAGGACATGCTAGATAAACTAGTAATATCAACCATTTGTAGTCAACTAGTGATTATCATTGATTGATTGTTTTTTTTATAAGATAAGTTTAATGCTAGCTAGCAACTTACCTTGGCTTACTGCATCGCGTAACAGGCAGTCTCCTCGTGGAGTGCAATGTAATCAGGTGGTTAAGAGTGTTGGACTAGTTAACTGTAAGGTTGCAAGATTGAATCCACCGAGCTGACAAGGTGAAAATCTGACGTTCTGCCCCTGAACGAGGCAGTTAACCCACCGTTCCTAGGCCGTCATTGAAATTAAGAATGTGTTCTTAACTGACTTGCCTAGTTAAATAAAGATTAAATAAAAAGGTGTAAAAAAAAATATATATATATATTAATTTAAAACGGCTAAATCGGTATCCAAAAATACCAATTTCCGATTGTTATGAAAACTTCGGCCCTAATTAATCGGCCATTCCGATTAACCGGACGACCTCTAGTCCGGACGTTCACTTCCTGATCACAGACCACACCAAGTTTTCCCCACAACTTATGCTTCGGCCTCATCAAGCAGCGCTTCAGAAAGACCAGAGTGAACACCTTGTCTGAGATTGCTGGTATTGTGAAGGACAGCCCTGTGACAGGGTCAACATTCTACAGCTGGTTGGACTGGAGGATGGTACGGTGCTGGTGGAAAGCTATGGCTGGCAACAACACCCGACTCATACTTCAGGATACTGCTTCAGATCAAGCATTACTAGCACTTCAGGTGAATACATTTACATTGCATTGTATGCGGTTATTCTTCTTTTAAACTTGGGAATTGATTGTTGAATTGATGATGTACAAGGTTGTAATGTCTTCAACATTTTTTTTGTTATTTCCTGTTTTACAGCTTCGATGCTCTGGAGCCTTGTGATGTCGCCAAGGAGCGTTCCGACTCAGTCAGGACCAGGTTTCAGCTGCTGTGCAATGCTGACATCCTTCCTCCCATAGATGGTCTGCCTGTACAAGCACCACCTGAACTGGACACAGCTAGACAAACTTTTATATTTTTGAGAAGATCAGGGAGGTCAGGGACGAAAAGGCTATGGACATCACATGCCCTGCACCAAAGTCAAGGGCAGGACAGAACCAGGCTCTCCGAATATAGATTCCCTTGTTCATGCGTGGTTTGGACGGACCAGTCATCAGCACTATCTGCAGTCCCTCTATTCAAATGACTGTCTCCTAACACACACACACACACACACGTTGCTGCTACTATTCTTTTTTTATCCTGCTGCTCAGCCACTTTACCTCTGATTGTATGCATACAACTACCTCATTTATCACTATCATTACTTATATTGTTCATGTACATACTGTATATTATTTTATTTATATTAACACTATTTCTGATATTGCTACTATGCAAGTAACCATAGGCGGTACAGTTTAGACCTTCTGTAGAGACCCATCCACTTAGCAAAATATTGATATAAAATGAATAGTGATGTGTGGTCATAACATTTTGCGACATACCACACAGACTCACTAAATACAAATGCTTTGTAAATTATGTCTGAGTGTTGGAGTGTGCCCCTTGCTATCCATAAATAAATAAAATACAATTATTTTTATGTTTGGAAAAATAACGTTCCCAAAGTAAACAGCCTATTTCTCAGGACCAGATGCTAGAATATGCATATAATTGACAGCTTAAGGATAGAAAACACTAAAGTTTCCAAAACTGTAAAAATATTTCTCTGTGAGAAAAATCCAATCAGGAAGTTTCAGGCTTTTATTTTGAAGAATGAGCGTGAATGACCACATTGCGTAAGTGGACAGGTGGGGGCTCTGAGTGATTTGTGCGCAAAAGAGAAAAGGCAGCCATTGTTACTCCCATTGTTACTCCTAGTGAAAAGCCAACTGTCCCGGTTGATATATTATCGAATAGATATTTGAAAAACACCTTGAGGATTGATTATAAAAAAAACGTTTGACATGTACGTTTATGGATATAATTTGGATTTTCTGTCTGCGTTTTCGTGACCGCTCTTTCCGGTGGATTCCTGGGCATAACGCACCAAACTAACGGATGTTTTTGGATATAAAAAACATCTTTATGGAACAAAAGGAACATTTGCTGTCTAACTGCGAGTCTCTTGAGTGAAAACATCCGAAGATGATCAAAGGTAAATGATTAATTTGATTGTTTTTCTGATTTTTTGTGACCAAGTTACCTGATGCTAGGTGTACTTATTGTTTTGTTATGCTATCGATAAACTTAAAACGCTTGTATTGCTTTCGCTGTAAAGCATAATTTCACAATCTGACACACCAATTGTGCAAGTTCTCCCACTTAATAAGATGACACTTCAACTATGACAGACAAAATGAGAAAAAAAAATGCAGAAAATCACATTGTAGGATTTTTAATGGATTTATTTGCAAATTATGGTGGAAAATAAGTACTTGGTCAATAACAAAAGTTTCTCAATACTTTGTTATATACCCTTTGTTGGCAATGACAGAGGTCAAACGTTTTCTGGAAGTCTTCACACACTGTTGCTGGTATTTTGGCCCATTCCTCCATGCAGATCTAATCTAGATCAGTGATGTTTTGGGGCTGTTGCTGGGCAACACGGACTTTCAACTCCCTCCAAAGATTTTCTATGGGATTGAAATCTGGAGACTGGCTAGGCCACTCCAGGACCTTGAAATGCTTCTTACAAAGCCACTCCTTCGTTGCCCGGGCGGTGTGTTTGGGATCATTGTCATGCTGAAAGACCCAGCCACGTTTCATCTTCAATGCCCTTGCTGATTTTAGGCTTTGTTACTTTGGTCCCAGCTCTCTGCAGGTCATTCACTAGGTCCCGTGTGGTTCTGGGATTTTTGCTCACCGTTCTTGTGATCATTTTGACCCCACGGGGTGAGATCTTGCGTGGAGCCCCAGATCGAGGGAGATTATCAGGGGTCTTGTATGTCTTCCATTTCCTAATAATTGCTCCCACAGTTGATTTATTTAAACCAAGCTGCTTACCTATTGCAGATTCAGTCTTCCCAGCCTGGTGCAGGTCTACAATTTTGTTTCTGGTGTCCTTTGACAGCTCTTTGGTCTTGGCCATAGTAGAGTTTGGAGTGTGACTGTTTGAGGTTGTGGACAGGTGTATTTTATACTGATAACAAGTTCAAACAGGTGCCATTAATACAGGTAACGAGTGGAGGACAGAGGAGCCTCTTAAAGAAAAAGTTACAGGTCTGTGAGAGCCAGAAATCTTGCTTGTTTGTAGGTGACCAAATACTTGTTTTCCACCATAATTTGCTAATAAATTCATTTTAAAAAATCCTACAATGTGATTTTCTGGATTTTTTTTCTTCTCATTTTGTCTGTCATAGTTGAAGTGTACCTATTATGAAAATTACAGGCCTCTCATCTTTTTAAGTGGGAGAACTTGCACAATTGGTGGCTGACTAAATACTTTTTTGCCCCACTGTATATTGTAATCTGATCAAAGTAAAGACTTTCATCATACTCCGTTTTCTCACACTATCGTTAATCAGTTTCCGTAAACTCTTGGCTCTTAGCACAGCACCATTCCTGGTCATGGTCGTCATGGTTCCAGGAGAGAAGGGAAGGTCTGATAAGAACAGTTCCAGTTAAAATCTCTTGAAACCTTCCTTGAGAACATTAATGAGTGTGTGTGAGGACAGGACATGCCTGGAGGTATGAAGACAGAGGTGGGGGAGTAGGGTTCAGGGTGGGTCACTGGAGCAGGACCAACACACACACACACACACACACACACACACACACACACACACACACACACACACACCTAGAAAGCCTCACTAAATGGATTGTCTTATTACAGTAATGGAGAATTATTGCAAAGCAAAAACCTGCTATACATACTTGTGGTGTTGGTACGGGTTTGGTTACTACTGATAACAATACTAAACGTGTGGCTACAGATGTAGGATCTTAATTTGATTTCCCTGTTGCAGGAGAACTTTCCTGCAATGCAGGACATTTAAATATGTAATATGTCATTTCCAATTTGACATTTCAGACTTGATTTTACCTTATGAAAGAAAATGATCGACCCCTAAAAAAAAAGTCCATTAATTATAATTCACATTTCTACAAGGTTATTTTCCTGTTGTAGCAAACTGACTTAAATTAAGATCCTATATCTGTGTTAATATGACAGTCATTAGTGTACTGTTAACCCTGACCTGGTCAAAGAGCTGTTTGCCAGTGGTGCTGGGCTGAACGGCAAACTCCAGCTCAGCGTCCATGGTGGTGACGCGAACATTGACCTGAGGAGACAGAGACATGACAGAAAGACATTAGTAACACAAAAACATTCTTATTTACTATTTAGTAAAAGAGAGACACAGTTGAAGTTGGAAGTTTACATACACCTTAGCCAAATACATTTCAACTCAGTTTCACAATTCCTGACATTTAATCCTAGTAAAAATTCCCTGTTTTAGGTCAGTTAGGATCACAGTTATTTTAAGAATGTGAAATGTCAGAATAGAGAGAATTATTTATTTCAGCTTTTATTTCTATCATCACATTCCCAGTGGGTCAGAAGTTTACATACCCTCAGTATTTAGTAACATTGCCTTTAAATTGTTTAACTTGGGTCAAAATGTTTTGGGTAGCCTTCAACAAGCTTTTCACAATAAGTTGGGTGAATTTTGGCCCATTCAGCCTGACAGAGCTGGTGTAACTGAGTCAGGTTTGTAGGCCTCCTTGCTCGCTTTTTCAGTTCTGCCCACAAATTTTCTGTGTTGCTTCAATATATCCACATAATTTTCCTTCTCATGATGCCATCCATTTTGTGAAGTGCACCAGTCCTTCCTGCAGCAAAGCACTCCCACAACATGATGCTGCCACCCCCGTGCTTCACAGTTAGGATGGTGTTCTTCAGCCTGCAAGACTCCCCCTTTTTCCTCCAAACATAAAGATGGTCATTATGGCCAAACAGTTCTATTTTTGTTTCATCAGACCAGAGGACATTTCTCCAAAAAGTACGATCTTTGTCCCCATGTGCAGTTGCAAACCGTAGTCTGGCTTTTTTTTACGGCAGTTTGGAGCAGTGCTGAGTTGCCTTTCAGGTTATGTCGATATAGGACTCGTTTTACTGTGGATATAGATACGGTTGTGCCCGTTTCCTCCAGCATCTTCACAAGGTCCTTTGCTGTTCTTCTGGGATTGATTTGCACTTTTCGCACCAAAGTACAATCATTTCTAGGAGACAGAACGCGTCTCCTTCCTGAGCGGTATGAGGGCTGCGTGTTCCCATGGTGTTTATACTTGCCACTATTGTTTGTACAGATGAACAGAAATCTATAGTTTGTTAACAAGACATTTGTGGAGTGGTTGAAAAACAAGTTTTAATGACTCCAACATAAGTGTATGTAAACTTCCGACTTCAACTGTAGGTGTTCAAACACTTTAGGAAGTAACAATGAAATGACCAACTGTAGAGTAATGTACAAAAAATAAATGTACTGTACTTCAAAGGGGATGATATGTACAGACTAAACAGACCATGTGTTTATTTGCCTAGTTAAATAAAATAAAAATAAATAAACAAAAAGGTCACGTAATAGACAGAAAGACTGATCAGAGGGAACTGAGTGTGAAAATCACGTTTCACTTTAAATACTTAATCCTGGGCTCGTTTCAGATTTCACACATTAGCTAGTGTGGTAAACTGATGTATGGTTGTGAAAACCCCTACTGCACATGTAGGCCTATAGTCAGATTCAATCAAATGTATTTTATAAAGCCTTTTTTACATCAGCAGTTGTCAAAGTTCATTACACAGATACCCAGTCTAAAGCCCCAAAGAGTAACAGCACAGTGGCTAGGAAACATTCCCTAGAAGGCAGGAATATTGAAAGAAACCTAGAGAGGAAAGGCTCTGAGGGGTGCCATAGCAGCTGTAGTTAGTTACAGTAAAAGGAACAGTGTTGATTTTAGAAGGGAACCCCTAATGGAGATAGCGATAGGTGGAGAGGCAATAGTGTCATAACCCCTCGACACAGACCAGCTAATCAGGAGTTTAGCCTGTATTGACAATGGCCATCCATTTACTTCCGTTTTGAGAGAAAAGGTATGCCATTCCGTTCTTTGGTTAATAATTGATAAGACTGACCTACTGTATGCCGCACAAACATGGCAAGTCCTTATTTTTTTAGGCCTGCCTTATGGAGGTGAGCATGCAGGAATGCTTATAGACTCCTAAGTCATAAAATAAATGATAGGACACTGAACAAAAATATAAAAACGCAACATGTAAAGTGTTGGTAACATGTTTCATGAGCTATTTCTGTTTGTAAAACAATGAATTTAGCAATATCGCTTTTGTTATATGTTTAAGCAAAAAAATATTAGTCATGGCAAAATGCATAATGTAAAATAAAATAATCTCAGGAAAATTGCTGCAACATTTTTCCTCGGCTCCATGGCAGAATGTGTAGAATTGCAGGAAACTACCTTTAAAACGGCTAAAATGCATCTCAGTTTCATGGAGAAATGTGTAGAATTGCAGGATAAAAAATGTAAAAAAGTTTCAAATACAGCTGTGCTGACTGAGCCCATTGCCACGCCCCCGTCACACCCACCACCTACACCCATTTTTGACCCAGAAAAAAACCTGGCATGACTGCCTGCTTAAGGAGGTCCACTGAGGTAAATGTTTTTTTAAATATAGTATGTCGCAACGAGGGCACCCTCTGATTTCCATGAATCAAGCATGACGTCAAGATTGTAGTCTTTCAAAGACTTAATTCCATGTAGGTTAGTTCTCATCACATGATCAAATTCCTGCTACAATATATAATATTCATTACAATATCAGCATTGTAAGCGCACTAACAAACCCTAGCCCTACACCTTTCGCTTCTAGGGCTAATGTTTCAGTTGAGAAAATGAGGCCTACAGTATTTACCCAGGTTATTGGTGTGCACTGACAACCCTATAGAGATGTGTATGGACTCCGGTATGAGGGAGACTGCTGCCAACAGAGTCTTTGGTGTTTTCTGTCATCTCCTGGCCATTGTGAATGCCATTGAGGCTCTTTTTATTTATTTAACTCGGCGAGTCAGTTAAGAACAAATTCTTATTTACTATGACGACCTAACAAAGGGCCTCCTACGGGGGCTGGAATTAAGAATAAAAATATATAACAAAACACCACAACAAGAGAGACACCACAACACTAAATAAAGAGAGACCTAAGATAACATACAGTAAGTAGCATGGTAGCAACAACATGACAGCAGCACAACACGGTAGCAGCACAAATCATTGTACAAACATTATTGGGCACAGACAACAGCAAAGGGCAAGGAGGAAGAGACAACTATATCACTTGAAGCAGCCACAACTGTCAGTAAGAGTATCCATGATTGAGTCTTTGAATGAAGAGATGGAAATAAAACTGTCCGGATTGAGTGTTTGGGTCTTGGGGGTTGTCTGGTCACTGGTCACTGGTCTGCTCCGGTCCTGCAGGGGGAGGATGGACAACCTCAAAGCAAGCAGACACACCTGGTACCCCGTGACAGAGTTCAATGGAGGTACCCCTCTGTGGGATGCTCACTCCAGGTGTAGGTTGGTGTCTTTAGTCCTTCCTCCACTCCTCTGGTTCTGGTGGTGATGGTCTGGTCTCTTTCTGTTTGTCTGCTCCAGGTGGTACTGGAGGGTTCGGCAGAGGCAAGGGAGGATGGCTGCAGGCCAAGGGTAGAGGCAGTACTCTACTCGCCAGTACTCTACTCGCCTCAAGGCCTGCAGTCTACCATTTCCTCCTCAAGCAGCTGGTCTGGTGAAATTGAAGTAAGTAAACTCAATGACGCCCACTGGAAACGGTCTAACGGGATGTCTTCTGGGCTGGGGCCTGGGCTCTGACTGACTGGACTGTTTACTCACTGCCATGATGTCTAGCTGCCTCCGGCTACATACTGAGCCTATACATAATATCTGACTTGACTATGGCAGTAGATATGGCCAAATTAATTACTCCATAGAAAGAACAATTCAAAGTGAATTGACAACAAGAGAAAAGCGCATGAAAAGGTTGATTCTTATTTTTGCATCGGAAAAGCCTAAATCTACATATTGATTGTTGTGGGCAGTCCCATTTTGCAGTTGTGACTGGGCTAGTCTGCGTGTAGGAGTCCAAACAATAGGAGTGGTAGAGGTTCAAGGGTTGTTCAGTAGGGCAAACTAGCAAAATATGTTACAACAGAAAATGAACATGATATTAGACAAATTTAGCAAGTACCTACTCATTTCAAAATGCTATTTTTTCTATATTGAACACAACCCAGGACTCATTATCACCACCAAACCTGGAGGGGAGGAGCTTCTATAGGAAACAGCATCCAAAATAGGAAGGGAGAAGAGAAAAAAACTATTTACACAGCAAAACAAAGATCCCTTTTCAGCTTGGTCTCCCCAGTGGTCCCTCTCCTGCACCACTATGAATTTTAATGGCGCCCCAGCTTCCAGACTGCAGAGTCAAATTGACTCCAGGTCCGCTGTGTAAAGGAGCCAGAAAGTAATCTTCCATGTGACGACAAAGTTCAACTGACACCGGATGAGCTAAGTTGGGGAAATGGACTGGAATCCAGTACCGTTTAGCTCAGTTGGTAGAACATGGCAATTGCAGCGCCAGGGTTCTGTATTAGATTCCCACGGGGGACCAGTACAAAAAAAAGTATGACAATGTATGCACTCACAACTGTAAGTCGCTCTGGATAAGAGCATCTGCTAAATGACTAAAATGTAAATAAATATCACACACACACAGAGTACCAGTCAAGTTTGAACACACCTACTCAATCAAGGGTCTCTTTATTTTTACTCATTTCTACATTGTAAAATAATGAAGACATCAAAACAACACATGGAATCATGTAGTAACCAAAAAAAGTGTTACATCAAAATATATTTCATATTTGAGATTCTTCAAAGTAGTCATCCTTTGCCATGACAGCTTTGCACACTCTTGGCATTCTCTTGTCTGTGAGTATAACAGAACTGATATTGCAGGCGAAAGCCTGAGAAAAATCCAATCAGGAACGCAGCGGTTTCTAAATAAGAGTCCCTTCCTATGCGTCCCTATTGAGCAGTGAATGGGATATCAACGAGATTACTTTTTCTATGGCTTCCTTAATGTGTCTAGTGTCACAAGATATAGTTTCAGGCTTTTAAATTTGGAAAAATGAGCGTGAACGACAACATAGCGTCAGTGGTCGGCTGCTGGCTCTCATAGTGATTTGTGCGTAATAGACAAATGCGGCCATTGTTTGTCGCTCCTACTAAGAATCCAACTATCCCGGTTGATATATTATCGAATAGATATTTGAAAAACACCTTGAGGATTGATTATAAACAACGTTTGCCAACGTTTTTCTGTCGATATTATGGATCTAAATTTGGAATATTTTCCGGCGTTGTCGTGACCGCAATTTCCGGTCGATTTCTCAGCCAAACTGATCTATTTCGGCTATAATCTTTATGGAAAAAAGAAACATTTACTATCTAACTGGGAGTCTCGTGAGTGAAAACATCCAAAGCTCAAAGGTAAACGATTTAATTTGATTGCTTTTCGTGACCAAGTTGCCTGCTACTAGCTAGGCATAATGCTATGCTAGGCTATCGATAAACTTACACAAATGCTTGTCTTGCTTTGGCTGTAAAGCATAATTTCAAAATCTGAGATGACAGGGTGATTAACAAAAGGCTGTGTTTCAATATATTTCACTTGTGATTTCATGAATATGAATATTTTCTAGTAAGATTTTTGTCCGTTGCGTTATGCTAATTGGTGTCAGTTGATGACAATTCTCCCGGATCTGGGATGGGTAGTTCTAAGAGTTAACAGGTGTGCCTTGTTAAAAGTACATTTGTGGAATTTCTTTCCTTTCGAGCTTTGAAAGTTTCTTCAAATATAGTCGCGAAAACCATCAAGCGCTATGATGAAACTGGCTCTTATGAGGACCACCACAGGAAAGGAAGACCCAGAGTTACCTCTGTTGCAGAGGATAAGTTCCTTAGAGTTACCACTAATAAATTGCAGCCCAAATAAATGCTTCACAGAGTTCAATTAAGACACATCTCAACATCAACTGTTCAAAGGAGCCTGCGTGATTCAGGCCTTCGTGGTCGAATTGCTGCAAAGAAACCACTACTAAAAAGGACACCAATAAGAAGAGACTTCATTAGGCAAAGAAACACAAGCAATGGAAATTAGTGGTATAAATCTGTCCTTTGGTCTGGTGAGTCCAAATTTTAGATTTTTGGTTCCAACCGCCGTGTCTTTGTGATACACAGAGTAGGTGAACGGATGATCTCTGCATGTGTGGTTCCCACCGTGAAGCATGGAGGAGGTGATGTGATATACTATGATATATTTAGAATTCAAGGCACACATAACCAACATGGCTACCACAGCATTCAGCAGTGATACGCCATCCAATCTGGTTGGCACTTTGTGGGACTCGTTTGTTTTTCAACAGGACAATGACAACACACAACCAGGCTGTGTAAGGGCTATTTGACCAAGGAGAGTGATGGAGTGCTGCATCAAATGGCCTGGCCTCCACAATGACCAGACCTCAACCCAATTGAGATGGTTTGGGATGAGTTGGACTGCAGAGTGAAGAAAAAGCAGCCAACAAGTGCTCAGCATATGTGGGAACTCCTTCAAGACAGTTGGAAAAGCATTCCAGGTGAAGCTGGTTGAGAGAATGCCATGGGTGTGCAAAGCTGCCATCAAGGCAAAGGGTGGCTACTTTAAGAATCTAAAATATATTTAGATTTTTTTTAACACTTTTTTGATTACTACATGATTCCATACAGTATGTGTTATTTCATAGTTTGATGTCTTCACTTTATTCTACAATGTAGAAAATAGTAAAAATAAAGAAAAACCCTTGAACGAGTAGGTGTTCTAAAACTTTTGCATGCTCAAGAATGTGCTGGTTCGCATACCACTGCTGCCATTTAAAATGGCATTTGAGAAAATGTTTGAAACTTGGAAAATCCCCAAGAACAAAGTACATGCTGTGCTACGTGATAATGCATGTAACATGACAAAGGCTTTGGAAGAATGCGGAGTCGCCAGTTTGCCATGCATGGCACACATGCGCCAACTGGCTGTGAACTAAGGTGTTTTGGCTCAACGTAGCATATCTGACAGTGGCAACAGGTAGGAAGTTAGTGGGCCATTTTAAAACACTCACATCTAGCATACAAGCAATACAGGAGCAGCTTGGAGTGAAAACCAAAAGGCTTAAGCAAGACATTTCCACCAGATGGAACAGTACTTTTTACATGGAGAGCCTTTTTACATGGAGTGCTTGGCGTGTACGCAGCTGACTATGAGTTACCTGCAACAATCAGTACAAATCAGTGGACTCATTGAAAGCATGAACACACTCCTAGCTCCATTCGAACAACTGACTCGAGAAATAAGCTCTTCAACTGCACCTGCAGCAGACGTGATACCCTCTGCCATGGCATTGAAACGCCTTCTCAACAAAACTGCCGACACAGACCGTGGGGTTAAAACTTGCAAAAGTACTCTACTATAGAGGCTGTGAACAAGTGATTCGGTGGCATTCTCTCTGAGCCGCTTTAATGCTAGGTACAAGAACCACTACTTCGATGCAGTAAAGAAACAGGGTTTACGTGAAATGTTAGACACAGCTGGACAAGATGGAAACAGAGTGACAGGGCGCACCAAAGAAGAGGACCCACAACAGAAGAGGCCACAGTCATTCATGGCCGGTATAGGTCAAGATTTTAATTTAATGTAAAACAAAGTAGGTGTTTGTTTTTTTTGTTTTTTTATTCCGAAATGAAAGATGAAAGTGTTGAAATGTTCTCATTTTACTAGTCATGTCATTTGAGCACACTTGAAAAGTTGAAGTTGTGCCATTTATAGCAGTTCATGACAGCCTAGAGACAGACATTTTTTCAAACAATTAAAGCTAACATGATTAACTGCATTTTAGTTTAAACCAATATTCCTTTCAAATCATTTAAGTTTCTCTATACAGTTGGATAGTAAAGAGCAACCAGTGACTTAACCATCTTTGTAATGCCGGGCAGCTAAAATATGTGTGTCATGAATATCTGTTGTGCGATAAAATACATTCATGATGTGTAGTTTTTCTAATTTACAAGTTATTAAACAATCTGTTCCTAACTGAACATATTACACTTTGTTTCAACTATTTAACTGTACTATAAAAAAAAGGATGCTAAAATGTTAAATCAGTTATCGGCATCGTTTCAGCCACAAGAGCATCAGTGAGGTCGGGCACTGATGTTGGGTGACTAGGCCTGGCTCGCAGTCGGTGTTCCAATTCATCCCAAAGCTGTTTGCTGGCCAGTCAAGTTCTTCCACACCAATCTCGACAAACCATTTCGTATGGATCTCGCTTTGTGCACAGGGGCATTGTCATGCTGAGACAGGAAAGGGCCTTCCCCAAACTGTTGCCACAAAGTTGGAAGCACAGAATGTCATTGTTTGCTATAGTGTTAAGATTTCCCTTCACTGGAACCGGGCGCCCAAACCATGAAAAACAGCCCCAGACCATTATTCCTCCTCCACCAAACTCTACAGTTGGCACTATACATTGGGGCAGGTAGCGTTCTCTGGGCATCCGCCAAACCCAGATATGTCGGTCGGACTGCCAGATGGTCACTTTAATAATGTTTACATTACTCATCTCATATGTCTTTACTGTATTTTAGTCTATGCCGCTCCGACATTGCTCGTCCAAATATTTATATTCTTAATTCCATTCCTTTAGATTTGTGTGAACTGTTGTGAAATTGTTAGCTATTACTGCACTGTTGGAGCTAGAAACAAAAGCATTTCGCTACACCCGCAATAACGTCTGCTAAACATGTGTATGTGACCGATAACATTTGATGAAGTGTGATTCATCACTCCAGAAAACACGTTTCCAGAGTCCAATGGCGGTGAGCTTTACACCACTCCAGCTGACGTTTGGCATTGTGCATGGTGATCTTAAGCTTGTGTGCGGCTGCTTGGCCATGGAAACCTTAAGATAACACGCCCAGACCAACAGAGAGTGGAACCACTGCACACACGTATGTATGCATGCACACACAGGCAAACTGAAACTGACATCTGATCTCATGCAAGTCAGTGAAGGCATTCAATCAGAACTAGAGGTTGACCGATTAATTAGGGCCAATTTCAAATTTTCATAACAATCGGTAAATCAGCATTTTTGGACACCGATTATGGCCGATAACAATGCAATCCACGAGGAGACTGCGTGGCAGGCTGACCTCCTGTTACGCGAGTGCAGCAAGGAGCCAAGATAAGTGTAATGCTAGCTAGCAACTTATCTTATAGAAAACAATGAATCTTAACATAATCACTAGTTAACTACACATGGTTGATGATATTACTAGTTTAACTAGCTTGTCCTGCGTTGCATATAATCAATGCGGTGCCTGTTAATTTATCATCAAATCACAGCCTACTTTGACAAATGGGTGATGATTTAACAAAAGCGAATTTTGTGAAAGCACTGTTGTTGCACCAATGTACCTAACCATAAACATAAATGCCTTTCTTAAAATAAATACACAAGTGTATTTTTTTTAAACCTGCATATTTAGTTAAAAGAAATTCATGTTAGCAGGCAATATTAAGTAGGGAAATTGTGTCACTTCTCTTGCGTTCAGTGCAAGCAGAGTCAGGATATATAGCTGCTTGGGCCGCCTGGCTTGTTGCGAACTGTATAAAGACCATTTCTTCCAAACAAAGACCGTAATTAAATTTGCCAGAATTTTACATAATTATGACATAACATTGAAGGTTGTGCAATAAGAGCAATATTTAGACTTATGGACTGCGGTTCCGTATTTCACTGAAATAATAAACATTTTGTTTTCAAAATGATAGTTTCCAGATTTGACCATATTAATGACCAAAAGCTGGTATTTCTATGCGTTTATAATTAAGTCTGATTTGATAGAGCAGTCTGACTGAGCATTGGTAGGCAGCAGCAGGCTCGTAAGCATTCATTCAAACAGCACTTTCCTGCGTTTGCCAGCAGCTCTTCGCAATGCTTTAAGCACACCACTGTTCATGACTTCAAGCCTATCAACTCCAGAGATTAGGCTGGCAATACTTTAGTGCCTATAACAACATCCAATAGTCAAAAGGTACATGAAATACAAATGGTATAGAGAGAAATAGTCCTATAATTCCCATAATAACTACAACCTAATACTTCTTAACTGGGAATATTGAAGACTCGTTAAAAGGAACCACCAGCTTTCATATGTTCTAGGCAAGGAACTTAAACGTTATCTTTTTTACATGGCACATATTTCACTTTTACTTTCTTCTCCAACACTGTTTTTGCATTATTTAAACCAAATTGAACATGTTTCATTCTTTATTTGAGACTAAATTGATTTTATTTATGTATTAAGTTAAAATAAGTGTTCATTCAGTATTGTTGTAATTGTCATTATTACAAATATAAATAAAATAAAAATTGGCCGATTAAATCGGTATTGGCTTTTTTTGGTCCTCCAATAATTGGTATCGGCATTGAAAACTCATAATCGGTCGACCTCTACTCAGAACGTTACCAGAAAACATGACAATGCTAAAAATAAACTGGCCAAAGACCCACATTTCAATTCTTATTCTGAAACCACAAGAGAAGTAGACTGATGACAGCAAACTTCCCAACTGACTCGAAAAGGACCTAAATATACTTTCGCAAGGCACTGTATTCGGCCCCCTTGAACTTTGCGACCTTTTGCCACATTTCAGGCTTCAAACATAAAGATATAAAACTGTATTTTTTTGTGAAGAATCAACAACAAGTGGGACACAATCATGAAGTGGAACGACATTTATTGGATATTTCAAACTTTTTTAACCAATCAAAAACTGAAAAATTGGGCGTGCAAAATTATTCAGCTCTTACGGATTGTGGTTCCTGTACAGGAACCAAAATCAGCGGAAATGTCAGAGTGCCACCTGTAGTACTCGATAAAACTCTAATTTTCATTAAAACACACATGCAAGGTACTCAATTAAAGCTACTCTCGTTGTGAATCTAGCCAACATGTCAGATTTGTAAAATGCTTTTCGGCGAAAGCATGAGAAGCTATTATCTGATAGCATGCACCCCCCGAAATACCTGAACGAGACCTAAACAAAAGATTTAGCGGTAGCCGGCGCTACACAAAACGCAGAAATAAAATATAAAACATTCATGACCTTTGACGAGCTTCTTTGTTGGCACTCCTATATGTCCCATAAACATCACAATTGGGTCTTTTTCCCGATTAAATCAGTCATTGTATACCTAAAATGTCAATTTATGAAGGCCGGTCTGATCCAGGAAAATTCACCTTTACAAGACGCAGCGTCACTTTTTAAAATTAAAAAAGTTGCCTATAAACTTTTACAAATCACTACAAACTACTTTTGTAAACCATCTTTAGGTATTAATAAACGTTAATAATCGATCAAATTGATCACGGGGCGTTCTGTATTCGATAGCAGCAAGTCTTGAAATCGTCGTCCATTTTTTCACTTCCATAACTTCCTCCGGTGCACCCCAAGACAGGAAGTGCCTATACGTCATCTAACCAAGGATAAACCAGCAATGAAATGCCAGTACTGGCGACATCGTGTGGAAGCTGTAGGCATTGTAAACGGAACCTCATCTATTTTCTATCGCCTTAGACAATACATTGACTGGCGGATGAATATTTTTTTTGTGTTTTTGGTGAACAGTTTTCCCAGGGGTTTTTACTCCTGAACACGTTCTGTTATAGCCACATACATGATTTAATCAGTTTTAGAGACTTCAGAGTGTTTTCTATACACACATACTTATCATATGCATATACTATATTCCTGGCATGAGTAGCAGGATGTTGAAAAGTTGCGTGATTTTTAACAAAAAGTTGCGAAAATTCACATCATCCTTAACAGGTTTTTATAAGTTAATACTTTGTAGCGCCACCTTTTGCTGCGATTACAGCTGTAAGTCGCTTGGGGTATGTCTATCAGTTTTGCACATCGAGAGACTGAAATGTTTTCCCATTCCTCCTTGCAAAACAGCTCGAGCTCAGTGAGGTTGGATGGAGAGCATTTGTGAACAGCAGTTTTCAGTTCTTTCCACAGATTCTCGATTGGATTCAGGTCTGGACTTTGACTTGGCCATTCTAACACCTGGATATGTTTATTTTTGAACCATTCCATTGTAGATTTTGCTTTATGTTTTGGATCATTGTCTTGTTGGAAGACAAATCTCCGTCCCAGTCTCAGGTCTTTTGCAGACTCCATCAGGTTTTCTTCCAGAATGGTCCTGTATTTGGCTCCATCCATCTTCCCATAAATTTTAACCATCTTCCCTGTCCCTGCTGAAGAAAAGCAGGCCCAAACCATGATGCTGCCACCACCATGTTTGACAGTGGGGATGCTGTGTTCAGGGTGATGAGCTGTGTTGCTTTTACGCCAAACATAACGTTTTGCATTGTTGCCAAAAAGTTCAATTTTGGTTTCATCTGACCAGAGCACCTTCTTCCACATGTTTGGTGTGTCTCCCAGGTGGCTTGTGGCAAACTTTAAACTACACTTTTTATGGATATCTTTAAGAAATGGCTTTCTTCTTGCCACTCTTCCATAAAGGCCAGATTTGTGCAATATACGACTGATTGTTGTCCTATGGACAGAGTCTCCCACCTCAGCTGTAGATCTCGGCAGTTCATCCAGAGTGATCATGGGCCTCTTGGCTGCATCTCTGATCAGTCTTCTCCTTGTATGAGCTGAAAGTTGAGGGACGGCCAGGTCTTGGTAGATTTGCAGTGGTCTGATACGCCTTCCATTTCAATATTATCACTTGCACAGTGCTCCTTGGGATGTTTAAAGCTTGGGAAATCTTTTTGTATCCAAATCCGGCTTTAAACTTCTTCACAACAGTATCTCGGACCTGCCTGGTGTGTTCCTTGTTCTTCATGATGCTCTCTGCGCTTTTAACGGACCTCTGAGACTATCACAGTGCAGGTGCATTTATACGGAGACTTGATTACACACAGGTGGATTGTATTTATCATCATTAGTCATTTAGGTCAACATTGGATCATTCAGAGATCCTCACTGAACTTCTGGAGAGAGTTTGCTGCACTGCAAGTAAAGGGGCTGAATAATTTTGCACGCCCAATTTTTCAGTTTTTGATTTGTTAAAATAGTTTGAAATATCCAATAAATGTCGTTCCACTTCATGATTGTGTCCCACTTGTTGTTGATTCTTCACAAAAAAATACAGTTTTATATCTTTATGTTTGAAGCCTGAAATGTGGCAAACGGTCGCAAAGTTCAAGGGGGCCGAATACTTTCGCAAGGCACTGTATTAATCATCTAATATTGTATGCAAAGAGCTAGCCAACTTTTTAACTATGCCTGCCTGCCTATAACAAACTAACAAGTACCAGTTTGCATCTGCGTAACCCTACAGGAGCAAATACTCCATAAGGTAACTCTACAGTGGCTCTCACTTCCTCACTGTCTAGTATATAACACCCTTCACTGGTTAATGAGTTGGTCCCGAATGGTGGTGATCACCTGCATTCCCCTGTGCTGTGAACCATTCAATACGTAACCACGTGCATGGTTTACATGGCTTTACAGGAGACTGTTGCAATGTGGGGTTGTCATGGGAGCCATATAGCCATAAACAACCCATGTTCTGGGTGCAACCTGCTGACATGCAGTGCAGTGCACTACCTCCCTGCACTAGGTCCCATGGAGACTGGCGAGGGGGTAGTATACACCCCTACTGCGCCCCTTTCATTAAGGTATTTAGGACTGAAACCTCTAATATATGGATTCGTTTTGCAGACCCGGGCCCAGTACCTCAGCTTGGCCAACTTGTTGACTAAACAGTGTATTAACTTCTATTAGGAACTAAATACTATATAATGTCTAAATATATAATGATGTGGTAAGTGCTAACATGACGACTATTCAGAGTGACATGCCCAGAGGGTGTAACAGCAGGCATCATTATATCATTGAATTATCAATTATTGAAGAGAACAAATTGTTAGCAATGGGTTTCGGACAGAAGGAGGGAACACCCATACAGTATGTGTTGGTTAAGGCCACGGCTTGTGTGGCTGTGTTGTCTGTCACATGGATGGTCAAGGGGCCACGACTGCACAGAAAGAGGATTTAGGGAAAGCCAAGGAGTGAACACTGTCCCACACTTGGTGATAATGTGTTATTCTAACAAGTGTAACTCGAGCCAGAGGGAGAAGTGAGACCAAACCAGGATCTCAATCTCAGCTGCTCAACTTTCTTTTGTCAGATTTCTTTCTCTTCTTAACCAAATTAACTCAAGCCGGCTCTACTAGCTCTATATAATAGAGAAATGTTTAACACGCACCTTTCACAGTAAAAAGGATTTTGCGTCACAAAGCACAATAGAGAATCTCAATAAGATCACGTCAGTGAAACTGTCAGTTTTCTAGAAAGCCCTTCCAGTCAGTGTGTAGCAGCCACAGCCAAAACATAAACACCTATGTTGACCAACCAATGCTATGAATTAAACAACTCAGCATTTTGAGGATTAATTTGAGTTGCAAAACGATTGACGTCAAAACAAAAAATGTAAGACCAAGTTCATTAAAAATAGACTTAAAACTTAGTAATAACTTGCCATTGTAATATTTATTTCCTTGCTCTAACTTAAGTTTCAGTCATTCATGTTGAGAGAAGTGAGCCAGTGGCAGTAAGTCAATGATTATGCCTCATTGATATCATGGAAAAGAAAACAATCTGCCATTAGGCAGGGTTTTCAAGTTTTGTGCCTAACAGAGGAGTGACAGAAAGTGCAACTGTGTCATGCAGCCAGCACCACACTGATGATGTCACTACTTCCCAGTTTAGTGTGACGCTCTTAACCCTAGGGCAATTTCTAAACAAACCAACACTCTTTGTTTCTCCTCGAGTTTTCGACTAGGGGGTGTCTTGGACAAGTGGGGGACTAACTGTAAATACAATACAGTGTACTGTTCAACTATCAACTTCTCTCTAGATCACACACCGTTACAGCTATTAGCACCCCAGGAAAAGCAAAGTAGAAATTTCTCAGTTGAAGCACAGCACATGATTTTAGAGGCTGGTGTGATATTCCATATAAATCAAATAAACATTTTATTTCTCTGGCCATTTAGGTCAGATGATCCTTTACTTCCTCTCTAGCTAAAGTAATGAAAGTCCATTGATTTACTACACTTGTTGGAATTGCTTTCAAAGACAAATTTTCAACAAAAAGCTGGGCCATTGTGTACCTAGGTAGGTCACTGCTAAGATATTACATTAGGTCAAATAAAGAGGTTGTAAAAAATGACTCAACTTCATGTGAGAAACCACATATTCAGAAGTGTGATCACTTACAAGAGGCCACTTATTCTCATATTCAATATTCTCAATTCAGGAGAATGTATTTCTGTAAGTGAGGACAAAGTTCTCGTTTTCATCTACAAGTGACAGTACAAATGAAATCATAGAAACATTATACATGTTTACAACACAAATAGCCCCTATCTCTAGACTGCCATGAATACCTCCTCTCATCACGTGTAGACATCGTGGCAATAAGTCTCTTGCTTGCCTGGGTTACTCCCATCTCGACTCATGACTGGCAACGTCTCATAGTTACCAAGCATAGTTTCAGGCAACTCAGAAACACATGAAAAGCTTTGAAATAAATAAAACTACAGCAATACTTATACTTACAGCTTTCGGCATCTTGTTTCCTTCTCCTGGATCTGTGCGCGGAGCTGTCACTTTCGTTTCCAAATACCTCGGATGGTTTCCACAGTGCCTTCCTGTCAGACAGAGGGAGCGAAAGAGGAAAAACGAGTTTTAGCCACCCGGGTGATACTTAGTCAAATGGGACTACCCTTCCTGCTTTAAACGCTGCTGCGAAATAGAGACTGGTTGACGCTGCCCTTGTACAGCCGTATAGTCATAAATATGGAAGTTTAGATTAAGCGAGCCTATTCCATAAATCACAAAAACACCATAATAAAGTATCCACCCTTCTCGGTAAACATCTTACTTGAGCACCAATACCGCATCGAGGTGTGATCCTTACTTCAGCACCACAACTGTATCAACGTGTGAACCTTGCTTGGATAAAATGGTGAGGTGGACGTTCGATGTAGCCTATATGCTGCACCGTGTACAACAGATTTCATCTTGGCTACTACTGGGTGTAGTAGTACAACGTCGTCTATCCGCCAGGGACAGACACTTACAGAACTACTTGTTACGATTAGGGTCTGTTACAAATGTAACAACTTCATCAGTTGGAATCACAAGATAGCCAGGAGCTTGATTCACTTCTGAAGAAGATACACATATTAGGGTGTTTAATAATAGCCTAAACTGTTTAAACGATTTCAAAAGTAACAAACCCGTCTCGATTAGACTACACGACGTGTGTTAAAATAGATACAATGTTCCACGCGTATGGTAGGGATTTTTCTGCTTGTTCTGTTCAAATAAAACGTGTCGAGTCCACCGACCAAACCCAAATCTACAGCTAACCTAAATCTCGCTTACTCGGCTAATCAGTGAATTTGGCATAGCCAATTTTTTGTAAAATGTCATGATATTATCGAAAAGTGAATTATTTGACCCGACTCGAATAGGCTATAATTTAGGATTCTGGATTTTTTTAAATACGACTAAAATGTAGCCGTTGCATCAAGGAAGAATTTTACACATGCAATCTATATAACCTTCAACTACTAGCCTTCTACCAAGCCACATCCCCACTACAATAATCCCAGACACCTGTTGGAGATGTTTTTCCCTTTATAGGGAAGAGGCAGCAAAAGTGCTGCAACAAGTGTGGAAACAAAGTAGTTAGCATCCCTATTCTGCTCAACAGCCTTGCGTTCACATAAATATTCGATGTATAGATAACGCTATACTTTGTAGAATGTCTTACCAGAGCAGGTGTGATTTGAGATGAGATGGTTATATGGCAAGGCTGCAGCCGCGGATACTCCCCTCTGCTGAACTCGAAGCACGGAAATATGGCTGCACCGCTCACTTCAGCGCTCCTACTATTACCGCCTGCTTGCATGAGTTCCTGTTTGTCATTCGTACTCCAGAAACTCCCATCAATGACACGTACTAAGAACTGAAGTCATGCAAGCTTGTAGAAAAGTGCATAAAGACAGGGCAACCCCCCCCCCCCAAAATGATTTACATTAGGGATATGCCAACAACTCAATTTTTTTCATAATAGGGACACGTTATTTTAAAGGGGAATTTCAGCATGGCTCTTTTTATCATAGACGTTTCTATCCTAGACATCACAATTATCCAAACAACAAGCTAGAACTAGCACATTTTCATTTCACTGGTAGAATTAGAAAGTTTCGACTACCTGTGTATTGTCTGCTCATAATGAACCACAAAGTCCAGCAGACATTAGCCTTAGCAAAGACAGTAGGAACTGAGAACAAGAAATTGCATCCCTTGAGAGGGCAATAACAAGATGTATGTCAGGAGAAGTGCAGTATTATCATAAGGAGACATATTCTTGGCTGATCCATTTGTGGTTTCATGGTGGGTGAAAACAAAGTTGGGTGCTGTGGAATGGTGAAGGCAACCAGAAGTGGTCTGGTGATAATTTGTTGTGTTTCTACTGGTCAGAGGGAGCAGGTGCTCTGCGTTAAACCAATGGGGACAAGAGATGTGAATTGTTTTGCTCTCAAGAAAAGGAGTGATTACTGGGGTAGCTGTAAATGTGAAAGCTGATCAACTAAAGGGGAAGATGATACTCGTCGTTTAGTGCAACGCAGATAGGGTAGCGTGAGTAATGAAACAAAAGTTGTCTGTTCTTTTTAGTTTTGATGTTGAGTCTTTGCCCGCCAAAGTGATGTTAGGATATTTAAGTTATCCCGTACGAGCGTTGGTTCCGGAATTACGTTGTTACAGATGTCAAGTTTATGGGAATGTGGCAGCAGTGTGTAAGGAGGGAGGATCCTAGGTGTGAGAAGTGTATAGAAGGGCATGAGACAAAGGAACGTGTAGCATTGGGGAAAGTATTGGTATGTGTTAATTGTAAGAGTGCCCATGGGGCTGGGGATCAGAAATGTCCAGTGCGAGAGAGGAAGATTGAGTTTCAGGGTTAGAGTTGTGCAGAAATTGTTGTATGCTGAGACAGTGAAGAAAGTAGAGGAAGATGTGTCAAGGTGGAGGGATCCTGAAAGGAGTGGTGTGAGTAGTAGATCTGTACCAGTACAGAGGCATAGGGAAAAGAGTGATACAGTGCATTCGGAAAGTATTCAGACCGCTTGACTTTTTCTAAAAAAAAATTACGTTAACAGCCTTTTTCTAAAATTGATTAAATGTTTTTTTCCCCCTCGTCAACCTATACACAATAACCCATAATAACAAAGGAAAAACTGGTTTGTCGAAATTTTTCCAAATGTAATAACAAAAAACTGAAATATCACATTTACGGAAGTATTCAGACCCTTTACTCAGTACTTTGATGAAGCACTTTTGGCATGATTACAGCCTCAAATGTTCTTGGGTATGACGCTACATGCTTGGCACACCTGTATTTGGAGAGTTTCTCCCATTCTTCTCTGCAGATCCTCTCAAGCTCTGGCAGCTTGGATGGGGAGCTTCGATACATATCTATTTTCAGGTCTCTCCAGAGATGTTCGATTTGGTTCAAGCCCGGGCTCTGGCTGGGCCACTCAAGGACATTCAGAGACTTGTCCTGAAGCCAATCCTGTGTTGTCTTGGCTGTGTGCTTGGGGTCTTTGTCCTGTTAGAAGGTGAACCATCACAGCAGGCTGAGGTCCTGAGCGTTCTGGAGCAGGTTTTCATCAAGGATCTCTCTGTACTTTGCTCCGTTTATCTTTCCGTGAATCCTGACTAGTCTCCCAGTCTCTGTTGCCAAAAAACATCCCAACAGCATGCTGCTGCCACCACCATGCTTCACCACTTGGGATGGTGCCAGGTATCCTTCAGATGTGATGCTTGTTATTCAGGCCAAAGAGTTCCATGTTGGTTTCTTCAGACCAGAGAATCATGTTTCTCATTGTCTGAGAGTCCTTTAGGAGTATTTTGGCAAACTCCACTGAGTACTGGCTTCCGTCTGGCCACTCTACGATTAGAGGCCTGATGGTTGTCCTTCTGGAAGGTTCTCCCATCTCCAAAGAGGAACTCTGGAGCTCTGTCAGAATGACCATCAGGTTTTTGATCACCTCCCAGACCAAGGCCCATCTCCCCCGATTGCTTAGTTTGGCCGGGTGGCCAGCTCTTGGAAGAGATTTGGTGGTTCCAAACTTCTTCCATTTAAGAATGATGGAGGCCACTGTGTTGTTGGGGACCTTCAATGATGCAGACATTTTTTGGTACCCTTCCTCAGATCTCTGCCTCAACACAATCCTGTCTCGGCGCTCTACAGATAATTCCTTCGACCTCATGGCTTTGTTTCCGCTCTGACATGCACTGTCAACTGTGGGACCTTATATAGACAGGTGTGTGCCTTTCAAAATCATTTCCAATCAATTGAATTTCCCACAGGTGGACTCCAATCAAGTTGTAGAAACATCTCAAATATGTTCAATGGAAACAAGATGCACCTGAGCGCAATTCCGAGTCTCATAGTAAAGGGTCTGAATACTTACATAAAGGGTCTGAATACTTACATAATCACTAGATGTGATCGTTTTTTATTTTTAATAAATGTGCAAAAATGTCTAAAAATCTGTTTTTGCTTTGCCATTATGGGGTAGTGTGTACATTGATAAAGGGGGGAAACTATTGAATCCATTTTAGAATAAGGCTGTAACATAACAAAATGTGGAAAATTTAAGGGGTCTGAATGCGCTGTATATATTGTGTAAGCGAGCTAGGTAGTGTCAACAGCCATTGTTAGCCAATCCAGTCGGGGTTGGAAGCTATGATTGGTTTGCTTCGATTGGTCACTAGCATCGCAATAGTAAGGAAGATAACGTTCAGCTTTCCCAACTTTAGCCCCTGCCCTGTTCAGCTCCCTCGCCCCTATTCGCATCGCTCACAGTGGGTTTTGACCAGAGGCGGCCTCCTCTTGACAAATGCTTTGCACCAATGCTTCGCTTGAAATAGAGCAGAGCTCATATTTTTCTACAGATAGCAGGGTTCCCGCAATCCCCTGCACATTTCTCAGTGTGCCCTTGTTGAAAATGAATGGGGGATGTAAATTCTCCTGCCAAATTAGTTGTTGGTGAAAACCTTCTGTCAATGGTTTCCGCCCACTCCGCTTCTCTTGCTTTCCTTCCATTGAAAGTGAATGGGTGTGTTCGAGCGGATACTTTTGTCAACTCTGTGACCATCGTTGGTCGCCACCTTTCAAAGTTCGTTACATTATGGGGATAACAATTGGCCAAAATGTGCCTACATGTCGACTGCATAATATCCATGTGATCAAAGGTAATTTAGTTTCAACTGTAGTTGACGTCAATTTTTTGCAGTTGCCCCTCAGCCATCGCCTGCATTCTGAGAGGCACACATTTTCAACCAATCATTAGTGTATTTGTTTGACCCATGCAAACGAGACCAACGATGTGACTGAAACAGGAAGCAACTTTGCTGCGATTCATATGTATACAGTGGATATGTAAATTGAATGTGATATGAGTCTCTCCCCAATTGGTAGTACAATGCAAACACATTTTTACAAATGGTTTGTGTGTGATATGGTAGTTGGAGACCTGTTTATTTCGACATTACAAATAAACATTTTTAGAAACAATGGCAACACGGCCATGTTGCACTGAGCCTTGATGTTGGAAAACTCACACCAGTCTCCGACTTTCGGCTGTAGCAGACGCACCTCCCCAGACTTCACTCCTCGACTTTCGTCTGCAGTCGGTTGCTTCATTCAACAAAACAAGCCAAAGATGGTCTATTATATTGACAAGATATTCGGGTGACCGCTCAACAATGGAAATATATGCCCTGGATAATGGAAGGCAGGCAGGAGGCGGCAAGATCAGGTGGGACAGTTCCAGCCAATGACAGGGCAGATACCCGAGTGAAAAACAGGCCATAGAGGATTAATCTTTGTATCTGTGCTATTATAGCGTCTGTGACAGCATGGGCAAATGCCATTAAGGCAATCTCTATTTTCAACTAGTCCATTTTCTTCTTAATTGGTTGATTTCTCCAAACTCATAGGAATCCTTAACTAGTTGACTACTTTAACATGATGGAAGCCTTTAAATGGGAATTCTCCACGCAAATACGTGTTATATCCATGAGACCTCTCCCTGACAACAGCACAACTCAAGATGGTTGTTTTTTCAAAGTTTCTGAAATGACACGTGTCCACCTATATCAGTGCATTTGTAACTACCCAACCATTACCAAACTTCTATTCGATCAAATAAACCTCACGTAGCTAATGAGAAATTCATTGTTTTGTTACCAAATTCGACAATCATTGACCTCCATACACAAATTCCTCACTTCGTGGGCTGAACAAGCCCAATGGTTTACAATGTTCCACCGCGCAATGCCCCTTCCTAGTATAAACGGGGCATACCAAAATAGCCAGGGTGTCATAACCAAACAAAAGCAAAATATTAAATGCACGTGTATATTTGCATGACCAGACTTTCGTTTCTATTTGTGTGGTTGAGGAATAGCGCGCGTCAGAATCACACGTCCTTGTACAAACTCAACATATGAAGCGCAGTGAAAGGGGTTGGGGAGGTTTCATAACTGTACACCGACCAATAGTTGAGCAGGATTAAAATAGAACAGTATATATCGGAGGTAAATCCTGAAGTGAAACTACAGGTCAGAGCGCACCACATGTAGTATGATGTACAGAAACAGGCCACTTGTAAAGAGGAAATTGCAGTGATGCAATCCTTTACTCTCTTAATAAACAAGGATACTGTACATATGTCCTGAAACAAGATGTACTTTCCAGCAAATGTCTTACGGTTTTGAAAAAGACAACAACAACAAAAACGATTTAGCATAGTATAATGACTGACCAGGGCTAAGGTTTTGTTTTCAATCATTTTAAAATATAGGATACTGTATTTTGTTTTAAACATTCAGTGCTTGACTTGGACTAAAATAGTTGGCTGAATTTATTTTGGGTGCTGGTACTGTTTATATTTAGGTGCAGAAGCTCCACAATACTTTTGAGCTAATATTCTACAAGAGGAACAGGAGCTCAAGCAGTAGACACTGAGGTGATGTTACTCAGCTCCAGTGAGCTCCTGACCATGGAAAGCACTGGAGGCCTTAACATTCCTTTTCATCAATGCAAAGGGTAGCAGATTATGTTCAACTATAGGCAAGTACAAATAGAGTTGTTGAGGATGTATGAGAAATTATGAAATTAAAGTTTTACAGACCTGTTGTGAAAAGTAACCGGCATTGAGTGATTGAACACCAGCATCATTTAAAGAGACATACAAACAGCATTTTGGTAAAATGACTAATAGTGGGAAAATAAAACAAACAACCAGTTGCAGATTATAGGCTACTGAAACATGAGCCTACAACAAATCAGGCAACAGCATGTCAACACTGGGGCCCCTCAGGGGTGTGTGCTTTGTCCCCTACTGTACTTCCTGTTCACTCACGACCAAACATGATTCCAAAACCATCTTTAAAAATTCTGACAACACAACAGTGGGAGGCCTGATCACCGACAACGATGGGACAGCCTATAGGGAGGAAGTCAGAGACCTGGCAGTGTGGTGCCAGGACAACAACCTCTCCCTCAATGTGAGCTAGACAAAAAAAAGCTGATCGTGGACTATAAGAAATGACTGGCCAAACAGGCCCCATAAACGTTAACGGAGCGGGTCGAGAGTTAAGTTCCTTGGTGTCCAAATCACCAGCTAACCATCATGGTCCAAAAACACCAAGTTATACAGCTACACCAGCGAGAGCATCCTAACCGGTTGCGTCACCGCCTGGTATGGCAACTGCTCGGGTTTCTGACCGTAAGGCGCTACAGAGGATAGTGTGTGGGCCAGTACATCACTGGGGCCAAGCTTCCTGCCATCCAGGACCTATATACTGTACTAGGCTGTGTCAGAGGAAAGCCCAAAAAATGATCAAAGACTCCAGTCACCCAGGTCACAGACTTCTCTCTGCTATCGCACGAGAAGCGGTACCGGAGCACCAAGTCGAGGACAAAAAAGCAGACAGAAAACACAGGCATAAATACCCAGAGGATAAGTGGGGAAGATGGGCGACACCTGAGGGGGTGGAGACAAGCACAAGTGAAACAGATCAGGGCATACCAGTACCCCCCCTCTAGCATCACATACCTGGGCGCGTACCTGGTTGAGCGGGGTGGCGGTGCTGGAACTCAGAGATGACGCCTGGGTCCAGGACATCCCAAGCAGAGACCCAGCACCTCTCCTCCGGGCCATAACCCTCCCAGTCAACCAGGTACTGGAATCCCCTGCCCCGAGGTCAACCCTTCAGGAGACGTCTCACCATGTACGCCGGTCAGCCGTCGATGAGAGGGGTGGGCCTGGAAACAGGAGACAAGGGGCTGGTGGGTGACCTGGCCTATAGAGCACCCGTCCAGCACTCTAACACCCATAGGAATAGAGAGTGGTTGAGTGGGGATGCCCAGCTCGGTCCAGACTAACGTCACATCGGCTCCCCGAGTTGATGAGTACCTGGAGATACTTGGACGGGCTGCGCCACCGCAGGATGGCATGGGGAGGGGGGAGAGTAAGGGGAGACGAAAAATTATCTTTAAGGCCCACCAAAGTACTCACTCCAACGAATGAGCTTAGTCTCTTGAAGGGACAGGTAGACAAAATGACCGGCATTACTGCAATACAGACAACTAGGTCTCAAGTCTGCTTACTCGTTCGGCTGGAGACAGCCTAGCCCTGCATCGGCTTGGGAAGAGGTGAATCGGCAGTCTCCGGAGGATCTTGGAGGGACTCGGGTGAGCTTGGATCTCTCGGGGACGTAGACAACGGGGACTTCCGGAGATCATCCGATGCAAGGTGGGATCCCTAAGTGAGCGATTGGGACCGCAATCGAACCTCTTCTCCCTCCTACGTTCCCGTAGCTGACCATCGATCTGGATGTTTAAAGCGATGAGTGAGTCGAGAGCCGTCGGTAGTTCTCGGGTTGCCAGCTCATCCTTTACCTCCTCCGATAATCCGCGCAGGAACATGTTGAACAGCGCTTCAATGTTGAACAGCGGTTCAAGGTACCCTCTGTTGCTAGCGTGCAGAACTCCGAAGCAACTTCCGGTAAGCCTCTCTCCCAGACACCGGGGCCTAAAACTTCTCACCTCCGCCACGAATACCTCCAGACTGAGGCAGATGGCGGATTGTTGCTCCCACACCGCCGTGGCCCAGGTGAGTGCCCTCCCGAATATCAGCATAATAATGTACGCTATCTTCGAGCAAGCCGAGGGGAACAAAGAAACGAGAAAGGCCCGGCAGGTTCTGAAATCTCCATCGTAGCGCTCCAGGGGAGGAAAGCAAGGTTCCCAGGAAACCGGGGTGACACCGCTGCTACCAGCTGGGTTACTGAGGGGCAGGGAGGTTACCGTCATTGTAGGCAACCCACAGAATTGCTCCCGCAATGCGTCCAAAGCTAGGTCAGGACGTTTGGCCACATCCTGGAACCCTTCCATCAAACCGCGAAGCAACTCCTCGTGTCTACTAATGATGACTCCTTGGGAGGAGATGGCGTTGCGGAACTGGTCCAAGTCTGCTGGGTCAGTCATGGCCAGTTCGTACTGTCAGGTTTCGGGTAAGACCCAAGTGCAGACTGTTGAAGTAACAATGTTTATTGCAACAACAGGGGCAAGCAAACGACAAGTCAAGGCAGGCAGGGGCCGGTAAGCCAGAGTAGCGGCAATGGTACCGGGCGACAGGCAGGCTCAGGGTAAGGCAGAGGTTGGTAATACAGAGGGGGCAAGGTACAGGTCGGTAGGCAGGCTCAAGGTCAGGCAGGCGGGCTCGAAGTCAGGACAGGCAAGGGTCAAAACCAGGAGGTCGAGAAACGAGAGAGTGGAAAAAGCAGGCGCTGAGACGCAACCCGCTGGTTGACTTGAACAAATAAGACGAACTGGCACAGACAGACAGAAAACACAGGTATAAATACCCAGGGGATAACTGGGGAAGATTGGCAACACCTGGAGGGAGGTCGAGACAAGAACAAGGTCAGGTGAAACAGATCAGGGCGTGACAATAAGACTGCTGAACAATTAATCAAATGGCCACCAGACTTTTTACATTGTTTTTTTACACTGCTGCTAGGCGCTGTTAACTATATTAACTATGCGTAGTCACTTCAACCCAACCTACATTAACCTGTACTACCGCACATTGACTCAGTACCGGTACTCCCTGTATAAAGTCTTGTTTTATTTGGTAAATATTTTTTAACTCTTTCTTGAACTGCACTGTTGGTTAAGCGCTTGTAAGTAAGCATCTACACTTGTTGTATTCGGTGCATGTGACAAATACAGTTTGATTTGAGTAAGGGTAAGGATAAGAAACTAGTATAAAAGCACTGTCCATGAATCCATAGATTAATGGGATTTGTGTAAAAAAGTAAGAGTTAAATCTCCCGAGTGGCGCAGCGGTCTAAGGCACTTCATCTCAGTTCAAGAGGTGTCATTACAGACCCTGGTTCGATTCCAGGCTGTATCACAACCAGCTGTGATCCAGGGTAGGCTGTCATTGTAAATAAGAATGTGTTCTTAACTGACTTGCCTAGTTAAAAAAATAAAATCTAAACATAATAGAAAATACAAATATTTAGTATAGAAATGCCTTCCCTGTAAAGAAAACAGACAAAAAACAAATGGTTTGTGTTAACATTCAGGTCACAGAAGCAGAGATTAACTTTGTAATGGATTACATTATGTATATCATTAAAAAGGTGCTGTGCTGCCTGGGTTAGATTAAACATTGAAAAAGGGAACATTCAGTGATCTGTAATAATCCATTGGTGTTCATTCAGGATATCAACCAATAATGTAATTAAATTCTGTTTAGAAAAAGGGCAGACAGATAGGAGTGATGGAATTGTCTGAATGGAGCGGAATGCTCAATCAGTAATCCTGATGTATTTTTGCATTTAGCCAGGACCCTTGGATTAACATGCTGATACAAATAGATTGACTGCTGTATAGCCTCCCCCACTTTTTACAGAATTGTGTGGTTAAAAACTTTAATTTAGATTAGAGCACTGCTACCCGACCCGAGCCCGACCTGCCCCGACATTATGCATCGGGTTAGGCCCGGGTAGGTCCTGTTTTTTTCCATCAATAACTGGGGTACGGGCAGGGCTTGGGTATTACTACATTGATCACTAACATTTTGAAGCTGAGCAATTTGCACGTGCTCTGCTGTGCAGTCTAGTCATATCTGACTAGGATCATAACATGGTGTCAGAAGTGCTTCACCCTCGTAAAATACAAGATAGGAGAGATTATTTCACAGAAAATAATGTTCCTTGAGTTTTGTCGGAGATGAATGATGAAAAGTAGCTAACAGCTAAGTGCTGTCCCGTTGCAAAGGATACTCAGGCTCAGAGCCGATGTGAGCAGAGCGCATGCAGAGCGAGCTTCACACAGAGAGTGAGTGACAGACAGAGAGGAGCAGCTAATGGATTTACTAATGGAGGAAGTTATTTCTGATTTCGGACTTCAGGCAGGACCAGGCCTTAAATTTGGCAGAAGCAAGCATGCCTGGGTAGGGTAGGTCATAAAATTAATTCACGTGCAATGGTCAATATTTGCCATGGGGGGCGAACATCCCACTGGGCACACCATGTTATTTCAACATTGAGAAGTGGGTAATATTTGGTAGATGCATTGATGAATGAGATTCCAATCTATTTCCCCCCACTTAGAAAGACAGCCACAAGTTTGAATTCTCAATGGTTTGTCACTATGCTTTCAATCATCTAAAAGCACAACAAAATGTTTGATATTTGGTTTATTTATAAAATAACTTAATGTATTATCACTGTGCTTCATTTTATAGCACAACCAAATGACCTGTATTGCAGTTGATATTACATTCAATTACATGGTGCAAGTGATCAGTGCCATTTGATATTCTGTGCAGATTATTATAGCAATCGTGAAGATTTCCACAGACCTGCGACCCTGAACATGCACACTTTCTATGATTACATGAGACATTTATTGTTACAGTAACCTCAAAATGTGGCCATGGATGTGTTACTGATTTTAAGGTTGCATACATCCTGTTACATTAGTTCATTTATTGTCTTACAAAAGTAATATTGAATTGTGTTTGGTTGACAATGCAACCAAATATCAACATTAAAAGGAGATGTATCTATTGCTTGTATAGTTAGATCTAAGCCACAGGCTTAATCATATTATTTAATTTCTTTAACTTGTATTTTTGGTTGAGATGGAGACATGAACCCAACATATATGTATAATTTGTGAACTTGTCGACAAGTTAAGAGGCTATTTACCGTATTGTAAAAGTGATATTGAATTGTTTGATTATCAACACAACCAAATATCAACATTTAAAGAAAATGTTTCTTCTACTTGGGTAGCCTTCACTCTTCTGGGAAGGCTTTCCACTAGATCGGGCACTGATGTTGGGCGATTAGGCCCAGCTCGCAGTCAGTGGTTGAGTTCCATGAGGTTGAGGTCAGGGCTCTGTGCAGGCCAGTCAAGTTCTTCCACACCAATCTCTGCAAACCATTTCTGTATGCACCTCGCTTTGTGCACAGGGGTCTTGTCATGCTGAAACAGGAAAGGGCCTTCCCCAAACTATTGCCACAAAGTTGGAAGCATAGAATTGTCTAGAATGTCATTGTATGCTGTAGCGTTAAGAATTCCCTTCACTGGAACTAAGGGGCCTTGCCCAAACCATTAAAAACAGTCCCAGACCATAATTCCTCCTCCAACAAACTTTACAGTTGGCACTATCCATTGGGGCAGGTAGCGTTCTTCTGGCATCCGCCAAACTCAGATTGGTCTGTCAGACTGCCAAATGGTGAAGCATGATCCATCACTCCAGAGAACGCGTTTCCACTTTTCCAGAGTCCAATGGCTGCGAGCTTTACACCACTTCAGCCGATGCTTGGCATTGCGCATGGTGATCTTAGGCTTGTGTGCGGCTGTTCAGCCATGAAAACCCATTTCATGAAGTTCCTGACGAACAGTTCTTGTGCTGACATTGCTTCCAGAGGCAGTTTAGAACTCGGTAGTGAGTGTTGCAACCGAGGACAGAGGATTTTTATGCACTTCAGCAGTCGGCGGTCCCGTTCTGTGATCTTGTGTGCCCTACCACTTTGCGGCTGAGCCATTGTTGCTCCAAAACTTTTGCTTACACTTCACAATAACCTCACTTACAGTTGACCGGGCAGCTCTAGCAGGGCAAAAATTTGACGAACTGACTTGTTGGAAAGGTGGCATCCTATGACGGTGCCAAGTTACTGAGCTCTTCAATGTGGCCATTCTACTGCCAATGTTTGTCTATGAAGATTGCATGGCGGTGTCCTCGATTTTTCAGCAACAGGTGCGGCTGAAATAACCGAATCCTCTAATTAGAAGTGGTGTCCACCTACTTTTGGCCATGTAGTGTATGATTGATAAAGTATGGTTACATTTCATTTGCTCTGTTGAACCTACCCTCTGGAATGACTTCAATATTAACAAGAATCTATTAAGTGGAGATTTATCAACAATCAATCTTACGATAGCACATTGGTTATGGTCATTGACAAATATCAAAGCTGTGCTTGGTTAAAACCCTAGATGGGAGACCCTAGATGGGAGACCAATAGATAGCTGTAGATCTATCAACTCCCATGTAGGAAGTGCTGCCCGGTCTATTGATTTTGTTTCTTATAGTGGATATTACGTAGAAGATCTGACGTTGTTTCAAAGGTGTAATTCAACATGTTTTATACAAGATTTGTCTATGTTGAAAATGTGTTAGCATGATGACATAATTGTCTGGTTTAAATTTTACCCTCAAAACAGTTTACATTGATTACTTTTTTTAAATCCAATGTATTTTCCACGTAGAGTCCACATCACAATACATTGACAAATGTACCTTGAAACAAGGTTGATTCAACCAGTTTGTGCCCAGTAGAATGGCTTTCATATGGAATTGTTTATACAGTGTCGTGTAAATGCAGCATAATGCAGAAACCTCAATGGCCCAACTCTAAATACATGGCTGTGATTTCAGACAGCGATATATGTCTCTTGGGAGGGAGGTGCTGTTGAGTGGTGTAGGCCAGCATGAGAAACATGTAGTACATCGTTCAGCTGAATCCAAACTTGAGATGGGCGCTCTTAAGTCTGACTTTTGCAAGCATCATTAATTAAAAATGTGTATGAAAACTCAAGTTATTAAGGCCTGACAGAATGGGGAGGTCTCTTTCATAAAAATAAAAAAAACACCCTCACAGCAATGGTTCTGGCTCCAATATCAAATAACTAAACTAAAACAAATAACTAACATAAATAAGTATACAGACAGTGGATTTATTCATGCTTTTATACCATCAACAATTGCTGGTTATTTTGGATTTGCTGATATTACCTGTATGTTCCACCATAGTGGTACAGGCCCTCATTGGAACGAGGGGACCTGGGGCTCCACCTGCTTGAACAGCTCCAGCCTCTTCTGGGTGACATCATGGATGAGCACTGTAACCAAGACGAAGAAGTTCGATTCCGTTCTATGCTGTATGTTCTAACTATGTTGGTCTGCACATGAGTACCTTGGTGGGTTTAACCCCTGTGGGTCTAGCACTCTTGTGGGTTTAACACAGATATCACATAGGTATAACACATGTCTTTAAAATGGCATGTTATATGTTACATCATGGTATTTTTAGGATATTTGAGTTCAGCACTGCAGCAATGTCAATGCCAGGGTGGCTGGTTCTCCAACTTCCAAAGACCTCTGTAGTATTAAACAATGACCATTAGATGGTGCTAAAATACTGTTTATGGCCAGTTCAATCTCAGAGGGCCTACCACTTTCATGGTAGGCCTATGATAACTGCACAGGTTTGGACATGTCAAGTATTGATCTTTGAAAAATCTCAGAAGTGCATCCATCGACATACTGTCCAGCACTCTGGCCACTTAATTATTCTCCAAAGTGTTACCGGCATGAGGCATCAGCCACAGGAGGAAGCCCGTCTCAATATCTGGAGATAATAAGAGCACACACACACAAAGCACATTGAATATTAAACCCTGTAAATATCCATGTATCTTGAGGACAAAATATTTGGTATTTTGGTACTTGGACAATATTGAACTATACATGGATCTTCAAGCTCAGTCTGGGCTGGGGAGTCAAAGGTCAGCATTGCAATGATTCGCTAAAACCGAACAACCTCTTGTAGGGCTGGTCGATATGGACAAAAAGTAATATTGCAATAAATGTAACTATCTTGCTCGATAACAATAAATGCAACAATAAAATGTTTTTAGGTACAGTTATTTTACATTAGCAGCAGGGCTCTATAGACCATTTTTTTCCAGTGTCAAGTAAGACAACTCAGATGGTAGCCTATGTCACAGGGTTTCCCAAACTCGGTCCTGGGGCCTCCCTGGGTATATGTTTCATTTTTTGCCCTCACACTACACAGCTGATTCAAATAATCAAAGCTTGGTGGTGAGTTGGTTATTTGAATCAGCTGTGTAGTCCTAAGGCGAAAATGAGCACCCAGGCGATGCCCAGGGACCGAGTTTGGGAAACCCTGGCCTATGATTTAAAAAGGAAGCTATTTCATATAACATATCCAGGGAATGCATGATGCATGATTGATATTGTGATATGCAACCTGTCAAAATACGATCCAGAATTAGGCTATCAGATTTATTTTTAGCTTATCAAATATTAATTTTCCAGCATCTTTGTGGATATTGGCCTAGGCTCAGTGGTTTAAAGTACTTAAGTAGTACTTAAGTAGTACTTTAAAGTATTTTTACTTCTGTACTTTACTATTTATATTTTTGCCTACTTTTACTTCACTACATTCTTAAAGAAAATAACGTGCTTTTTACTCCATACATTTTCCCTGACACCCAAAAGTACTCATTACATTTTGACAGGAAAATCCCTGGTCACTCCTACTGCATCTGATCTGACGGACTTACTAAACACAAATACTTTGATTGTAAATTATGTCTCAGTGTTGGAGTGTGTCAATAAAAAAAAAACTATAAAATTGTGCTCTCTGGTTTGCTTAATATAAGGAATTTGAAATGATTTATACTTTTGATACTTAAGTACATTTTAGAAATTCCATTTACTTTAGACTTAGACTTTTACTCAAGTAGTATTTTACTGGGTGACTTTCGCTTGAGTCATTTTATATTAAATATTTACTTTTACTCAAGTATGACAATTGAGGACTTTTTCCACCACTGTCTAGGCTACAGCCTATTATTCACCACCTGAGGAAGTGGGAACTCAAAACATTTAGCTAGATTGCTAACTCTATATGATATTGTTGCTAGATAGATTAGTCAATTAGCCCATTCATGGCTATCAGTAAATGTAATGTCCTACAAAAACAGAGCCAGTCCTAGGCTACTTGATGGACTATTCATAGCAAATAGCCACTCTGCTCGGCTCCGAGGGTGCATCAAAACCATACTATATAGCCTACACTGGTAGAAAGGGGTGCCGGTAAAGTGGTGCCATGAATTCAATACAAAATAAAGCTAAGAAATAAATGATATACCCACAGAAATCTGCGCCTCTCCTCTCTGTAATTGGAACAATAGTGGTTGCTTTGAAAAATGTATTTTTCCCGCAATTGCAATTTGAGCAACAGTCATATATATATATATTTTGTGTTGAATATATATATATATATATATATATATATATATATATAAAGAGAGAGAGATAAGTTTGGACCCACCTTCTCATTCAAGGATTTTTCTTTATTTTTGACTAATTTCTATATTGTATTACAATCTATTTTCTACATCAAAACTATGAACATATATGGAACATATAACATATATGGAATCATGTAGTAACCAAAAAAGTGTAAAACAAATCAAATATATTTTAGATTTTAGATTCTTCAAAGTAGCCACCATTTGCCTTGATGGCAGCTTTGCACACTCTTGGCATTCTCTCAACCAGCTTCATGAGGTAGTTAACTGGAATGATTTTCAATGAACAGGTATGCCTTGTTAAAAGTGAATTTGTGTAATGCATTTAAACCAATCAGTTGTGTTTTGACAAGGTAGGGGTGGTATACAGAAGATAGCCCTATTTGGTAAAAGACCAAGTGCATATCATGGCAAGAACAGCTCAAATAAGCAAAGAGAAACGATTTCAAGAACTTTTACATGTTCTTCAAGTGCAGTCGCAAAAACCATTGAGTGCTATGATCAAACTAGCTCTCATGAGGACCACCACAGGAAAGGAAGACCTAGAGTTAACTCTGCTGCAGAGGATAACTTCATTAGAGTTAACTGCACCTCAGATTGCAGCCCAAATAAATGCTTCACAGAGTTGAAGTAACAGACACATCTCAACATCAACTGTTCAGAGGAGACTGCATGATTCAGGCCTTCATGTTCGAATTGCTGCAAAGAAACCACTACTAAAAGACACCAATAAGAAGAGAGTTGCTTGTGCCAAGAAACACAAGATTTTTGGTTCCAACTGCCGTGTCTTTGTGAGACACAGAGTAGGTGAACGGATGATCTCTGCATGTGTCATTCCCACTGTGAAGCATGGTGGAGGACGTGTGATAGTGTGTGGGTACTTTGCTGGTGACACTCAGTGATTTATTTAGAATTCAAGGCACACCTAACCAGCATGGCTTCCACAGCATTCTGCAGCGATACGCCATCCAATCTGGTTTGAGCTTAGTGGGACTATCATTTGTTTTTCAACAGGACAAAGACTCAAAACACCCAGGCTGTGTAAGGCTATTTGACCAAGAAGAAGAGTGATGGAGTACTGCATCAGATGACCTGGCCTCCACAATCACCCAACCTCAACCCAATTAAGATGGTTTGGGATGAGTTGGACCGCAGAGAGAAGGAAAAGCAGCCAACAAGTGCTCAGCATATGTGGGAACTCCTTCAAGACTCTTGGAAAAGTATTCCAGGTGAAGCTGGATGAGAGAATGCCAAGAGCGTGCTTTGAAGAATCTCAAATTTAAAATGTATTTTGATTTGTTTAACACTTTTTGGGTTACTACATGATTCCATATGTCTTATTTGATAGTTTTGATGTCTTCACTATTATTATTATTATTATTCTACAATGTAGAAAATAGTAAAAAATAAATAAAAACCCTTGAATCAGTAGGGTTTGACTGTTACTGTAAGTATTCACACCCCTTTTGCTATGACACCTCAAATTGAGCTCAGGTGTATTCAATTTCTTTTGATCATCTTTGAGATGTCGTTACAACTTGATTGGAGTCCTCCTGTGGCCAATTACATTGTTTGGACATGATTTAGAAGTATTCCTTCTCAGGAAGGAGAGAGAAAATAAGAGATTTGAAGTGACCTTCAGAGCTAGAAGAACAACATCAAGCAACAGAATACATTTTTTGGGGAAACGAGTTTGATAGCTGCAAGTGACGGAGTACTTCGAACGAGGTCCAGTGTTCAGAGAGGCGAAAGAAGCGTGGAGCTGAAGGTTTTCCACCACGACGAGAGTAGAACAGAGTTGAGTTTCCATCATTGCGGAATAGAACAAATATGGAACTACCCAGACGCTGCCTAGTGCTGACCATGAACCCACTGACTACTCTGACAGAGTTATTTGGCTGAGATGGCAGAACCTGCCAGAAGGACAACAGTATCTACAACACTTCACCAATCTGGGCTTTATGGGAGAGTGGCCAGTCGGAAGCCAGTCCTTAGAAAAAGTCACATAACAGCACGCCTGGTGTTTGCAAAAAGGCTTGTGAAAGACTCTGAAAACATAAGGCAAAACATTGTGATCTAATGAGACAAAAACGTTGCTCTTTGGCCTGAATGCAAAGCACTATGTCTGGAGAAAAACAGGCACAGCTCATCACCCTTCTAACTCCATCAATACTGTGAAGCATGGTGGTGGTAGCACCATGCTATGGGGATGCTTTTCAGCAGCAGGGACTGGGAGACTGATAAGGATCAAATTAACAATGAATGGGGCAAAATACAAGCAAATCCTTGATGAGAACCTGCTTCAGTGTGTAAACGACCTAAGACACGGGCAAAGATTTACGTTTCAACAGGACAGTGACCCCAAGCATACAGCCAAAGCAAAACGTCATGCCAGGGTAACATTAGCTGGCTGGTAAGGGCTACCGTTAGCAGGCTAGTTGGCTAGCAACCTTGCAAGCTGATTTATAACAATAAATTCATAAAGTATTTTCTTGTAAGTTGGCTGAAAATGTACCTGCGTCATGAGTGGAAACGTCACACCCCACAAAAAAGGAGTAAAAATTTGCTTCACAAGTCACAGAATAAGTTGTACTCACTGTTTATGACTACCTCATCTCTGTACCCCACACATAAGATCTCGCAAAGAATGGCACCTATTGGTAGACGGGTATAAAATGTAAAAGCAGACATTGAATATCCCCATTATAAAGATACAGGCGTCCTTCATAACTCAGTTGCCGGAGAGGAAGGAAACAGCTCCGGTAATTTCACCATTGTGAGTCAATTGTGACTCTTAAACCGTTACAGAGTTTAATGGCTGTGATGGGAGAAAACTGAGGATGGATCAACAACATTGTAGTTACTCCACAATACTAACCTAATTGACAGATTGAAAAGAAGGAAGCCTGTACAGAATACAAATATTCTAAAACATTTATCCTGTTTGCAACAAGGCACTAAAGTAATACTGCAAAAAATGTGTCAAGCATTTAACTTTTTGTCCTAAATACAAAGTGTTATGTTTGGGGTAAATCCAATACAATCACATTACTGAGCACCACTCTCCATATTTTCAAGCATAGTGGTGGCTGCATAATCTTATGGGTATGCTTGTAATTATTAAGTTTCAGGATTTAAAAAAAAGTACAGGCAAAATCCTAGAGGAAACCTGGTTCAGTCTGCTTTCCACCAGACATGGGGAGATGAATTCGCCTTTCAGCTGTTCAATAACCTAAATCACCAGGCCAAATCTACACTGGAATTGCCTCCCAAATAGACGGTGAAGAAACAATATATTTGCAAATATTTCTAAAAACATGTTTTCACTTTGTCATTATGGGGAATTGTGTGTAGATGGGTAATTATTTATTTATTTTTAATCCATTTTGAATTCAGGCTGTAACATGACAAAATGTGGAATAAGTCAAGTGGTATGAATACTTTCTGAAGGCACTGTATATTTTGTTTGGGGGGCAGACATACTGTAGATTTGAGTTTCATATTGTTTTCACCATATCAATTCCAGACGGAAATATCAAAGTCTCTGCAATAGTGTGGGGTTTCATAGCGTAGAAGGCCTAGCCGTTCACTGTGGGAATGATTCAAGTGGTACAGTCAAGAGCAGCCTTTCCCATGATCTAATGGTCCTCTGGTTGAATTGTATCTTTTAGATTTGAATAATTTTTCATTCAAATTTTTAAGGTTAACCACATTACTATGATTTTGAGATACAAATATGATATTATAATATTATAAATCAAATCAAATTTTATTGGTCACATACACATGGTTAGCAGATGTTATTGCGAGAGTAGAGAAATGATTGTGTTTCTAGTTCCGATAAGTGCAGCTATATCTAACATGTAATCTAACAATTCCACAACAACTACCTAATACACACAAATCTCAGTAAAGGAATGGAATAAGAATATATTCATATAAATATAGGGATGATCAACGACAGAGCGGCATAGGCAAAATGCAATATAGGGTATAAAAAGCGGTATATACATATGAGATGAGTAATGCAAGATATGTAAATATTATTAAAGTGACTAGCGATCCATTTATTAAAGTGACCAATGATTTCAAGTCTGTATGTAGGTAGTAGTCTCACTGTGTTAGTGACGGCTGTTTAATAGTCTGATGGCCTTGAGAAAGAAGCTGTTTTTCAGTCTCTGGGTCCCAGCTTTGATGCACCTGTACTGACCTTGTCTTCTGGATGGTAGCGGGGTGAACAGGCAGTGGCTGAATAAATATATTTATTTATTCATATTTGTTTTGATGTTTTTTCAGGATTTGTGAAATTGTTCCCGAGACCCCATTTGCATATCAGGCGATATGGGTCGCGGCCCCTAGTTTGGGAACAGCTGCACTAGAACCATCAACAGCTGGTGCTGCTGTCCCTACAAAAGAGGGGCTACAATTAGCAGCAATTAGATCGTCTGGGCCCTGACAGTCAATCTCAAAAAGACAAATTAGGACATCCCAGAAAAGATCCAGATGTTAGGGAAAACGATATCCATTTTTATTGGGCTTCACTCATGTAGAACACAGACACACACACACACACACACACACACACACACACACACACACACACACACACACACACACACACACACACACACACACACACACACACACACACACACACACACACACACACACACACACACACACACACAGAATTTGGGACCAAAAAAAGCCTAAATACATCTGCTCCACAGGGAACTTCATCCTGGCTGTGAATAAACTGAAAGACTAAGCAAGGAGGGCTTTCTATGCCATTAAAATATCTATTAAATTAGACATACCAATTAGGATATTCAAATCAATAATATTACTAATTGCACTATATGGCAACAATGTGTGTGGTTCGCTTACAAAACAAGAATTTGACAAACACCCAATTGAAACCCTGCATGCGGAATTGTGAAAGAACATCCTCAGAGAGTACAGAGAAAACAATGCATGCAGAGCAGAATTACTCCAATTCCCTCTTCTGATCAATATCCCCAAAAAGTGCTTCCAAATTGTAGAATCATTTACAAACGAGTGACCCCCACTGCTACCATTACAAAGCCAACAACTGTCAAGAGGGAAAGGGGAGATACCTAGTCAGTTGTACAACTGAATGCATTCAACTGAAAGGTGTCTTCCTCATTTAACCCAACCCCTCTGAGGTGACCATAGAGAAGAGTCCCCTCAACCAATTCACTAACCACTACCAACCCAAGAAAGCCCCCAGACAGCACTCAGAAAATCTGGCCCAAACAAATTAGCACAAAGCAAAAAGAAAACAATATATCACCTATTACGGAAAGAAACCACAAGAAATGTAAGTCAACTTCCTGACTTACATTTTTTGTGGGGATGCATACTGTACACACTGTACATGGTGGCAGACTATGGCCACTGCAACTGACAGAAAACTCAGGAAAACAGTATGTACAGGCTCAATGAGCACAGCCTGGCCATAGACTGGCTGCCCAGAGAGGACAGACAGGCTGCACTCATTCTGCCCCCCGGAAGAGACAGACAGAGCTGCATTTTCTGTTAAACTGTGACAGATGTTCTGATATCAGAAATACTTTCTTCCACAAAATTAATAAAACAACGAAGAATTTGAAAACCTAAATGATGAAAACTTAATGATATACATACTCTGTGATAAAAACAAAATGCTGTCGTTTTAGCAGCCAAATATGTAGCTGCCAAACCTGAGGGACAGCCAGAGGGAAGTATAGTGTGATTATTAATTATTGCCTATTCTTTATTATTTGTTGAAATTTCTCTTAATATGAATATCATTCTTATTATTGTTGTTTAATTACAAACAGCCTAGTATATTCCTGTCTTTGACCATCGTAGCTATACAGTGCATTCGGAAAGTGTTCAGACCACAGAAATGGATTCAATAAATGTTTTCCTTCATCAATCTACACACAATACCCCATAATGACAAAGCAAAAACAGGTCTTTATGGTAGAGTGGCCAGACGGAAGCCACTCCTCAGTAAAAGACACATGACAGCCCGCTTGGAGTTTGCCAAAAGACACCAAAAGGACTCTCAGACCATGAGAAACAAGATTCTCTGAAACCAAAATTGAACTATTTGGTCTGAATGCCAAGTGTCACGTCTGGAGGAAACCTGGCACCATCCCTATGGTGAATCATGGTGGTGACAGCATCATGCTGTAGGGATGTTTTTCAGCGCCAGGGACTGGAGACTTTTCAGGATCGAGGGAAAGATGAATGGAACCAAAGTACAGAGAGATCTTTGATGAAAACCTGCTCCAGAGCTCTCAGGTCCTCAGACTGGGGGCGAAGGTTCAACTTCCAACCGGACAACGACCCTAAGCACACAGCCAAGACAATGCAGGAGTGGCTTCGGATCAAGTCTCTGAATGTCCTTGAGTGGCCCAGCCAGAGCCCGGACTTGAACCAGATCGAACATCTCTGAAAAGACCTGAAAATAGCTGTCCAGTGACGCTCCCTGTCAATCCTATAGCTTGAGAGGATCTGCAGAGAAGAATGGGAGAAACTCCCCAAATTCAGGTGTGCCAAGCTTGTAGCGTCATACCCAAGAAGACTCAAGGCTGTAATCGCTGCCAAAGGTGCTTCAACAAAGTACTGAGTAAAGAGTCTGAATCATTACGTAAATGTTTATTTCATTTTTTTTTTATACATTTGCTCAAATTTCTAAAAACCCATTTTTTGCTTTGTCATTGTGGGGTTTTGTGTTTAGGTTTAGAATAAGACTGTAATTTTTGAATAAGACGATAACATAACAAAGTGTGGGAAAAGTCAAAGGGGTCTGAATACTTTCCAAATGTCCTGTGTATGGATGTGTGGTAACTTGTGTCTGTACAGGATGAACTCTGAATTACTATATGTGTATAATGTATTCTAGTCGATGCCAATACGATGTTGCCCATCATATTTATATATTTCTTGATTCTATCCTTTTACTTTGAGATTTGTATGTATTGTTGTGAATTGCTAAATACTACTGCACTGTTGGCGCTAGGAACACAAGTGTTTCGCAACACCCGCAATAACATTTGGCTAATTGGCTAATTGCTTAGTCTTATTACGAGTCACGTGAGGTATTTATAATATCAAACATCATATAATATCATATATACACAAATACACATGTCAAATATTACTGCCCACTACAACTGTAGAAAGAATATGTTAATTTAGCAGACTTAATTTAGCAGGCCTGAGGTCATGGTCAATGTTCAGACCACTAGGGGTCAGTGTTTTTAGATAGTAGATCCAGTAGGCCTGCCTCTGTAGTACCAGGGTCTCGATGTTACCTCCTCTCCTTGGTAGACTAACATGCTCGATGCCTGTGTATTTGAGGGAGGAGATAGGATAATTAGCTTCAACAAAGTGAGCTGCTACTGGATAGTCATTGTTCTTACACCTGATTGAGCTGTGGTGTTCAGCTATGTGTTTTTTTTATTGTTTTTTTGTTTGTCCTACTTAGACTTTCCCATGTGGACAGGTGATGAGATAGATAAAACCCCTAACATATGTTTTTCTAGTATTTTTGCACTGTGCGCATGAGCCACGTTTGTAGTTCCCATTTGGAATGGGTGCCAAGAGTGTCTGAGTGGGCTCAGCTTGGTGAGCTCTGACATGCCCCCTATCGCCAATATTGCGACCACGCTTATAGACCACCAGTGGGGGTTCCTTGAAGAGGTGTGCAATTTTCTTGTCTGTTTGCAGAATATGCCAGTGCTTTTCAGGATTGATTTCATTTTCTCTGAACACGTGGTGTACTTAGTACAAAAGACTGTTGCCTTGTTTTTCTTCTTTGGTTGAGTTTTTAGTAATTCCTCTCTTGGTTTTTGTGATATTTTCATCATTGCATCAACAAGAGTTTTGTCCTTGTAGCCTCTCATTTTTAATTTGTCTGTCATTTTATTAGCATTGTTGTCAAAATCTGACTGTTGGACACTGATGTGTTTAACCCTGCACAACTGTCTACATGGTAAACCATTTTTGAGGGGAAGGGATGCATACTGTCCGATCGTAGCAGGATGTTGTGGTCTGTGGGCTTTGTGTATAAGTCTGTGTGTAATGCATCATTCCCTTTAATGATCCATAAGTCCAGATAGTTCATTTTTCTGTCATCAGTCTGCATGGGGAATGTGAGATATTCTCACTTAGCAGAGTTTGGAAGTAATTTAGTTCCTGCTGACTTCCTCCCCAGAGCACAAAGACATCATGTATCTATGTATGACATCTATGTATCTCTTCCATAGAAGGATTTTAGTGACGTATGCTCCCTCTCTGGTGCTCGAGGTCGCTCATTATTACGCACACCTGTCACCATTGTTACACGCATCAGCACCTCATCAGTCTCACCTGGACTCAATCACCTGCCTGATATCCTTCCCTATCTATGTCACTCCTTTGGTTCTTTCCCCAGATGTTATTGTTTCTGTTCCGTTGTTTCATGTCTTTACACTACTCGTGGTTCTTCGTTTGTTCCTTGTATTATTTATTATTAAAAGTCACTCCCTGAACTTGTTTCCCGACTCCCAACGTACACGTTACAGAAGGGGAGCATCAGGGAGTATTTTGTGTAGGTGACGTCGGGTCCGGTTGCCGCTACTGGAACAACCAGGGATGCCTCAGCTGGCTCATCAGGTTTACAAGACCCGGTTGCCCCGTCAAGGGTCCGTTGCCGAGTCTCCAGAGGATGCCTCAGCTAGCTCGTCAGACTCCCATGCCTCAGCTTGTTCGTTAGGTTCACAAGACTCGGTTGGCTCGGCAGACTCCCGCGCCTCGGCCGGCTCGTCAGGCTCCCGTGCCTCAGCAGAAGTGACTGGCCCGTTCCTGGACCTCAGACCTTCCCTCTGGTGTGCGACTCTCTTTGTATTCTTATGTAATTGAGTTTTAGGCCTGTTGACGCAACCTAACAAATATCTGAATGAGATTTGATATTCTATATGGGTTTGATATTCTTTCATTCCGATCAGCCAAGGGTACTAAAACCTTCAGTACTCCAGTTCTGTCAATGACACAAGATGTTTTTGTCTGTTACTTCTCACATTTAGAAAAGTCACCTTGGAGACACCGTGCACATTTTCTGATTATCAATGTTTGTCCACTAACCGATAGCCTTCCCAATTGTCTAAGGATGTGTAATCTTGGGGATTGCAGTTGTCTCATTCCAACATATGTTGCTATTTATTCGTTTTTTTTCTGCTCCAGACTCCAGCAAAGTCATTTAAAAGCATACCCAAACCGTGTGCAAAATTGATGTGTAGGCAAGTCTACTTCTCCTTTTGGGGTTGTTAGGCCTACTTTCTTTTTAGGTTTTGTTTGTGGTAGGCGTGTACTGAATTGACACTGAGTTGTCTCAACTCTGTTTGTAGTACTTGTTGACATTTTACAGCATTCTAAACATGTTCACTCTGACAGAGAAGCAGTTGTGGTTTCAGAGTGGAGAGAGAACACTAGTCGATGCATCAGTGACATGAAACCACAGCAACTTGTTGTTTCAAACTTTCTCACTTGAAAACCCTGAATTCAAACAAAACAAGCATTTTAAATGTTTTTGTTTTGCTCTGCTTATATGGCGCACAAAACCTTTCTTAGCCACAAGGCTATATGAAACTGCAACACAAAACCTTTCTTAGCCACAAGGCTATATGAAACTGCAACACAAAACCTTTCTTAGCCACAAGGCTATATGAAACTGCAACACAAAACCTTTCTTAGCCACAAGGCAATATGAAACTGCAACACAAAACCTTTCTTAGCCACAAGGCTATATGAAACTGCAACACAAAACCTTTCTTAGCCACAAGGCTATATGAAACTGCAACACAAAACCTTTCTTAGCCACAAGGATAGGCTATATGAAACTGCAACATAAAACCTTTCTTAGCCACAAGGCTATATGAAACTGCAACACAAAACCTTTCTTAGCCACAAGGCTATATGAAACTGCAACACAAAACCTTTCTTAGCCACAAGGATATATGAAACTGCAACATAAAACCTTTCTTAGCCACAAGGCTATATGAAACTGCAACACAAAACCTTTCTTAGCCACGCTAAAAACTGCAACACAAAACCTTTCTTAGCCACAAGGCTATATGAAACTGCAACACAAAACCTTTCTTAGCCACAAGGCTATATGAAACTGCAACACAAAACCTTTCTTAGCCACGCTATATGAAACTGCAACACAAAACCTTTCTTAGCCACAAGGCTATATGAAACTGCAACACAAAACCTTTCTTAGCCACAAGGCTATATGAAACTGCAACACAAAACCTTTCTTAGCCACAAGGCTATATGAAACTGCAACACAAAACCTTTCTTAGCCACAAGGCTATATAAAACTGCAACACAAAATGTGCATGTCAACCACAAACAGCATTATCAATTCTCTAAATGTCTGTCACACCCTGACCATAGTTTGCTTTGTATGTTTCTATGTTTTGTTTGGTCAGGGTGTGATCTGAGTGGGCATTCTATGTTGTGTGTCTAGTTTGTCTGTTTCTTTGTTTGGGCCTGATATGGTTCTCAATCAGAGGCAGGTGTTAGTCATTGTCTCTGATTGGGAACCATATTTAGGTAGCCTGTTTGGTGTTGGGGTTTGTGGGTGATTGTCTCCTGTGTCAGTGTTTGTACCACACGGGACTGGTTTCGGGTTTTCACATTTATTGTTTTGTAGTTTGTTCATGTATAGTTTTTCTTATTAAAAAACCATGAACTTCAACCACGCTGCGTATTGGTCCACCTCTCCTTCGACAATGTCCCCAAAAGTGACAGAAAGGAATCTAAGCCACATGAAGTAAATCAAATCAAATTTTATTTGTCACATACACATGGTTAGCAGAGTTAATGCGAGTGTAGCGAAATGCTTGTGCTTCTAGTTCCGACAATGCAGTAATAACGAGCAAGTAATCTAACTAACAATTCCAAAAAAACTACTGTCATACACAGTGTAAGGGGATAAAGAATATGTACATAAGGATATATGAATGAGTGATGGTACAGAGCAGCATAGGCAAGATACAGTAGATGATATCGAGTACAGTATATACATATGAGATAAGTATGTAAACCAAGTGGCATAGTTAAAGTGGCTAGTGATACATGTATTACATAAGGATGCAGTCGATGATATAGAGTACAGTATCAACGTATGCATATGAGATGAACAATGTAGGGTAAGTAACATTATATAAGGTAGCATTGTTTAAGGTGGCTAGTGATATATTTACATCATTTCCCATCAATTCCCATGATTAAAGTGGCTGGAGTAGAGTCAGTGTCATTGACTGTTAGTGGTGGCTGTTTAACAGTCTGATGGCCTTGAGATAGAAGCTGTTTTTCAGTCTCTCGGTCCCAGCTTTGATGCACCTGTGCCTTCTGGATGGCAGCGGGGTGAACAGGCAGTGGCTCGGGTGGTTGGTGTCCTTGATGATCTTTATGGCCTTCCTGTAGCATCGGGTGGTGTAGGTGTCCTGGAGGGCAGGTAGTTTGCCCCCGGTGATGCGTTGTGCAGACCTCACTACCCTCTGGAGAGCCTTACGGTTGAGGGCGGTGCAGTTGCCATACCAGGCGGTGATACAGCCCGCCAGGATGCTCTCGATTGTGCATCTGTAGAAGTTTGTGAGTGCTTTTGGTGACAAGCCGAATTTCTTCAGCCTCCTGAGGTTGAAGAGGCGCTGCTGCGCCTTCCTCACGATGCTGTCTGTGTGAGTGGACCAATTCAGTTTGTCTGTGATGTGTATGCCGAGGAACTTAAAACTTGCTACCCTCTCCACTACTGTTCCATCGATGTGGATGGGGGTGTTCCCTCTGCTGTTTCCTGAAGTCCACAATCATCTCCTTAGTTTTGTTGACGTTGAGTGTGAGGTTATTTTCCTGACACCACACTCCGAGGGCCCTCACCTCCTCCCTGTAGGCCGTCTCGTTTGTTGGTAATCAAGCCTACCACTGTTGTGTCGTCCGCAAACTTGATGATTGAGTTGGAGGCGTGCATGGCCACGCAGTCGTGGGTGAACAGGGAGTACAGGAGAGGGCTCAGAACGCACCCTTGTGGGGCCCCAGTGTTGAGGATCAGCGGGGAGGAGATGTTGTTGCCTACCCTCACCACCTGGGGGCCCCGTCAGGAAGTCAGTACCCAGTTGCACAGGGGGGGTCGAACCCAGGGTCTCGAGCTTGATGACCTTGGAGGGTACTATGGTGTTGAATGCCGAGCTGTAGTCGATGAACAGCATTCTCACATAGGTATTCCTCTTGTCCAGATGGGTTAGGGCAGTGTGCAGTGTGGTTGAGATTGCATCGTCTGTGGACCTATTTGGGCGGTAAGCAAATTGGAGTGGGTCAAGGGTGTCAGGTAGGGTGGAGGTGATATGGTCCTTGACTAGTCTCTCAAAGCACTTCATGATGACGGATGTGAGTGCTACGGGGCGGTAGTCGTTTAGCTCAGTTACCTTAGCTTTCTTGGGAACAGGAACAATGGTGGCCCTCTTGAAGCATGTGGGAACAGCAGACTGGTATAGGGATTGATTGAATATGTCCGTAAACACACAAGTAGAGAGGCTAGTTCTATGTAGTAACAAAATGAAAAAGTAAACAAAATGTAGTAACAAAAGTGAAACCACTGTGGTAAAAGTAAGCATTGCATAAGATGCTTTGCATTTCAATGCCTTTATTTCATGCCAGTGATTGGTTGCAAAGATGCAAGTTTGTACTAACAGTAATTATCCAATATTTATGGTACACTCTCAATTATCTTTTCAATTAGGTTATCCCTTCGACTTGATATTTATAAGCTCGCAGGTACGGCACAGTGAAGATATTACGACATAATTGCTTGTTTGTGCTGTGTGTATTATTAGCTAAAGTTTTATGTAACCGAAAGTGTTACAACACTGAGCAAATTAATGAAATCTTCCCTTGGGAAATTTTGTCAGTCAGTGCATTCAGCTACTCCTGCCCTTTTCAGTTGTCAGGGTTATGGGGTCAATATCATAGACAAGGTCTCTATGGTCAACATTTACATCAAACAAACCGGTGGAAATAACATGTCAATGATAGACATTTAATAAAAAATTCTCAGGAGGGCTATTTTCAGACCATCTCTTCACATCCTTGTTTGATTAGATGGAGGGATGTGATCTCCCATTTCTGAAAAGGCTTTGGGAAGCTGCATTGATGTTTGTTGACCACCTCCGTCACCCTCGCTCACCCTGTCTTCTGTCTGCGCGTACATTGTGAACTGCTGTCTGTCATCATTAAGGGTTGTAAAAGGGTACCGCCTGGTACTATAGTGCCTCTCTGCTCATTAGTCATTTCTGTGGACCGCCATGTTCTTACAGTTATGTAAAAAGCAGGACATCTATCCATCCATTAATTCTGTCAATCAGTCAATCTTGCCCACGTTATGTAAGGCTCTATGGCTGCCTTTACACAGGCTGCCCCATTCTGATATTTTTTTCACTAATTGGTCTTTTGACCAATCAGTTCAGCTCTGAAAAAGATCTGATGTGATTGGTTAAAAGACCAATTAGTGGAAAAAAAATATTAGAATTAGGCTGCCTGTCGACACACAGCCATAGTGACTGAGGATGAAAATAACCATGAGTTGTTTATCTCTTTTCTAGTAAAACGATGTTCTGAAACTAAAGCCTTGACTCAATCAGATCAAGCGTTAACCGGCGACAGCCGAAACCCGCATTGCTGGTGTTTTGACGGTGTCGGAGGTGTAACTGCATTGGTGCTGTCAAATCGGTAAGCAGCTGATCTTGATCATTGTCACAAAGCAACACCTGTTCCACTGGAGATAGAAGTTCACAAGGAGAAAGGCTATATATATAGGCTATATAGAAATAATGACGCTCAAACTGAAAATCATTCAACTAAATAATGAGGATTTCTATCAGCCTAATCGAGGTCTAGATTACATCTCACATTCCAGTGTTCAAACGTGTAAACTTGGCTGCATGGGATTTCTCGTAATGCAACTCTGTGCAGCCAATGGCAATGTGCACTTTAGGTATAATGCCAGAAGCCACATGTGGTTTTGACAGCTCTAATGCAGTTCCACCTCCGACACCGCCAAAACAACCGTTATGCAAGAGTTAGTTGAAGCGAATCTGATTGAATAGAGCCCTAAATGCATCCAGGTACAGTAACTTGGCTGACCCCCTTCTCTGTAGCTTCAATTTCAGCCTCAGCCTGCATCAAGCTAAGTGCGTGATTCCGTTGTCTTCTATGGTCAGTATGGCTTATATATAATGGTTGGGTTCATCATAACCAAACATTGATTTGTCATGTGCTGTATGAATCTACTGTAATGTTATTGTATCATATACTATAACAGGACATTGTCTTATGTCGAGCGGCGTCACTCCTATTAGATGCTAGTCCCTCAACCATTAGTGCAGAGAAACGTTGCGCTATCTGATGCAAGACAATGAACATTAGAAGTGCTCAAGTCTCTGAGGGTCCTAGAAGGCATGATAAATGTCATGAAACACAATATACATATTCACATTCATATTCTATTCACACTGTCCATAGAAACTTCCAAAAACAAATGGCATGCATTATGTCTTCTTCCAACTCTCTTTACCACTCTTTTTTTATCTTGCGTTTTAACGAATGTGACGTTTCGGGTGGGCAGTGTGAGGTTCCGAGGCATGATACAAACTTTGCAGCTTTGGGTCCAGATTCTTAGATTGGTACACTATTTTTTCATCACAGCTAGCTACTGGTCTAAGAGTCCGTATCTGATTTTAGGAAATGAATCATGCTCGTAGTAAATGAATCTAGGAAAGTCTGAAAATGAATCCTCCTTGGTGAGAGTAGTCATGAATAAGTAAGGCTTTAATATACACAGTTAAATTAATACTTTAGTACATTACGTGTGTCTGTACTGCAGGCAAATGAAAGCCTACTAGAGCTGAATAACATTAATGAATTAGAGACCAACGCTAAGAGAGGAAATCTCTCTCACTAAAAAGTCGAGAGAGGAAGCAGTGGCATCGTATCAGCTTAAGGCATCCGCAACAACGAGCGATTCAGAGAAAAACCAAATCCGTCCACGTGATCAGCTTCTGGCTTCCTCTTTCTCGAGCAGGCAGCCAGAACATACAGTTCTCTCAATGAAGGATGTTAGATGGTGTTGCATAACTGGCCTAGAAAGGAGGAGCAAGCTGGACCTAACTGGTCTTAACGCTCACCGCCCCGACCCTTTGAGGCCAACCCAGTTAGTTCCTCATTAATGAGTTCACTAATGGCAGAACTAAGAAAGCAGTATGTCTTAAGAGCTCATCTCTTACTTACTTACTGACTTTATTGTCCCCCTGGGGAAATTTTGTTGCAGTGTCATGTACACTTTTAAATACAAAACAAAATTGACAATACAACTTTTATAACAGTTACATAATAGAACAATTATAAGAAATAAAAAAATAAAACATTCTTTTTATAAAGACTGCTGGCCTTACGGAGTCGATAGGAACATTCACCCAAGCTATTTAGGAGGGATATCACACCTGGCACAAATGATTGTCTGGTTGTGTTTTTCCAGGGACAGGGGACAGGGGGTGGCTTGGGTCTAAAATGATTTTGTGAGCCTTACGGAGGGCCCTGACCTTAAAGATCTCATCCAGGCCTGTCTGTTTGACTCCAAGTATCTTGCTTGCTGTGGTAATAATCCTTCTCAGCATGTTTCTCTGGCTGACAGTGGCATTACCAAACCAACAAACAATACAACAAGTTAAAATACTCTCAATAAAATATTTGTAAAACAGAGTCAATATAGTACAGTCTACATTAAAATATCCCAGCTTTTTGAGAAAGTACAGTCTCTGTTGGCTCTTTTTGTAGATCAGGTCTGTACATTTACTCCACTGAAGCTTATTGTCCAAGAGGACACCCAGATATTTGTATTCCTCTACAATTTCTATGTTCTTACCTCTGATAGATGTTGCAGAGGTAGGTGTTGTACACTTCCTGAAGTCTATGCATTTGCGTTACCACATGGTTGTTTGAGTGGCACTGCATGCTTGAGGATGCAATAACCAATTGATTCTACTCAGAGCTGCAAGGTCACAGGACTTTAGTGCTCCTACTCCTACCGTAAGAACTGGAGAACAAAGTCACAATGTTACATAAAGGTGCTTTATTGTAGTGGAAGTAAAGATGTTGTAGAGTCAAGACATACAAAAAGACACAGGGAAGAAAACATTTTCACAAATGTATACAGTACAGTACAGTACATAGCAGTATATTAACAAAAGTAAAACAATGGAAATAATACCAACAATAGCATATTGTTACCCTCTATACATGCAGATTCAGATTGTGATTATTTACATAGCTTTGCTGTAGATAAACTAGAGAAGGTGTCTATTTATAAACAGCTTTTCAGGTAAAATATCGTAATTTTGTACTCTAAACAGTACTACTCAGCAAGTCCAACCTAACAGTTGCACATTTTAATTTGTGTACATTTAAAGTGAAAAAAGTGAAACATAATGTCTGAAAAACTCCTTCAAACGTAGGACTCCTTGGTGTAAGAATACTCCTCGAACACAGGCTGGCTGCACCTCCGTGACGCAGTCTCATGGTGTGATGCTGTCTCATGGTGTGACAGGGTCTCGTGGCGTGCTCTTGACACGGACTCAGACATCGCTCGCTGGCGGAACCCGACCGAATGCTGTTGGGCTGCAGTGACATCATCACCATCTATCCCCTGAGAGAAGCAGTCTGTGTATTGATTGACGGGACAGGAGTACAGGAAGTTTGCGTTCATAGAGGCTGGGCGGGACTTCCTGCTGAGAGTGGCAGCGACGGCACTGACAGTCATGGAGCCATAATGCGGTGGGGAGGGCTGAGCCGCACTCTGGACTGCCTGCTCGTACGAAGGGGGCTGGGAGGGCAGTCTGCTGTCCACCTGTAGGAAGACCTCCACCGCAGACAGGGGGCGCTTCTGTCTGAGGGGGGCCTCGGCCACTGGGGCCTCCACCTCACTCTGGAAGTCCTCCTCGAGGGTCCCGCAAGAGAAAGGCTTCTCCTTCTGGAGGTCGCCTTTCTTGAGACTGCCCCAGGCGAAGCCAAAGGCCCCCAGGCTCTTGGTCCTCGTCAGGGCTTTACTGTCCACCTTCATGGACTGGGTGCATCGCTCGACCACTTCCGTCTTGTCTGCCCTCGGGGGCTCTGCCCTGGGCTTGGCGGAGAGGGGAGCATGGCGTGTGGACTGGCCCCTGTGTTGGCAGGGCGGGGATGTCAGCGGCGAGCTGGTGAACAGGGAGACCTCTGATGTGTTGGAGGAGGTGCTCTCCAGGGAGCAGGATGACAGGCAGGACGGGTCAAGCTGCCGCCAAGTCATCGTCTGGCTGCCACCGAGTTTGGGGAGAGACAGCGTGGTGGCATGCCTGGTGTTGGTAACACCACATTCTGGTAGCAGGAAGGAGTCATCAGAGATCTGTTTCTTGAGTGGATGCTCCTCAAAGTCCCGCCCCTCCACGGAGAAATCGTCGTTACTACGGGCCAGGCCAATCAGGCTCCTCTTCTCGGCAGAGGGGAAGATGATTGGCTCTGAGCAGCGGCGGTTGAAGGGCTTCTTGTTGGTGAAGGTGTGGAAGATGGTGTTGGAAGGGATAGGGCCACATTGTATCCCGAAAGCAAAGAGGAGAGATGGGGACGAGCTGCACCTTTCCCCCTCACCCTCTACTTGCGTGGACCCCATACTGTCCCCCTCAGCGTCTGGGTCGTTGCTGTCATAAGCAGAATCGTGTTGCTGTGACGACACAGAATCTGAGGAGAAAGAGAACATTGATGAGTTGCAGTGTACAATGTATGATTCCTATTCCCATTGTTCTATTTTATTTCAAGCTTTTTGAAACATGTTCCCAGAAATCTGTGTCAAGAGAATGTTCTTATTTTCTGTGAAAGAATGTGTAGCATTGCAGAGAGTCGCACCTAAAGCAGCCCAGTTAACTTACCTGAGTTCTCCTCTTCGGGATCTCCCAAAAGGCTCAGGACGTCCTCTCCAAAGATCTCACAGCAACGCTCGATCAGGAACTGCGTCAGCTCTGTCACCTAAAGGAAACATCACAAAGAACACAAAAGGTTATTATTACTTAGAACAATGGTTGAGTGATTGAAAGTAACATTGTTTTAAAGTGTGAAGATTTGGCATTTCCTTTTGGTAAACAACCCAGTCCTGTTACAGCGCAGACTATGGTAGGATAGAGTTCATGCAAAACTATAGGCCCACACAGACACAAACACACACACACGATTGTTTTCGGTACATGAAAACCACACTGGCAGCTTCAAAGAGTCCAGTCAGAACCAGATTCTCACCTTCTCCACAGTCTGCACGTCTAAGGACATGGTGTCCTTCTGCAGCAGAGTGGGTGCGATGCACAATGCCAAGTTATTGGCGTCCATCTTGTTGGTGTCTGCCCTCTCCGTGATGTGATGGAGCACACACAGAATGTTTCTCAGCAGGAGAATGTTAGGTCCTGGTAGCTTGTCTACCACCCTGAGAGGGGAAAGGGAAGCAAGGGGAGAAAGAACAGGACAAAAATGTAGATCAGTTTGCCGCTCGCAATTTGTTTTTGTAGCTTCTCTTTTTGAGAGGGGGAGGAAACAAAAATAAGTGTACACATTGAGGGTAGAGGAACTACTTCCTCATTTTCTGACTCTCTAGAAAACTCAATTGAAAAGCCCATTGAATCTATTCTTTGCCACACCTAAACGTTAATGGTAAAGTAGAGTTTTTTTTTTAACCAAAATGCCTACATTAGTCTAACATTAGCATAACGTTTACAGCTACGGCCTCTCATGTAGCCTACAGTTTTATATAAGATTATGCCCCACAAGTACGACAGTAATATAGCTCACCAATGGGGATGGCTCAACAGGGGGTACAGTTGCTAACGCTACATTTAGCCTAGTGTCAGCTTATTAGTAGTTGGTAGTAACTTGGTAATGCTGCATTAATTAAAACATAAAATAAAAATCTGATTCTAGGTTATTTATTTTTTAATGGCTGGTAGCTTACCTTTGGAGCTCTAAGCTTCTGTGGTGGTCGTCCTTAGTCTCCAGGGCCTTCATCCAGGTCTCATACATATCCGACACTAGCAGGCTGCCCGGGAGCTCCTTCAGAAAACTCTGCAATTTGGAGGGAAGGTGTCGGGGGTTAGAGCATATTACAGTAGAAGACTGCTGATAAGTAGTAATAGGTGCTAACACACTAACAGGTCTAATTGAAGGTCAGAGCTGCTTCTCCCTTTGTCTCCCTGCTCCAGCTGGACGGACAGATTGACGGACTTGGAAAAGGAAAGGACAAAGCAGTGAACAGATGGATTATTCTTTACCTTGAGTAGTCCCACCAGGAGAACCACTGGCAAGGCCTCCATCTCCACCTCCGTCCCACTGTCGAGCTGCTCCCTGATGGCCTTCAGGTTCTTACTGTTGCCGTTCTTCCTGAACACCCCCTCTGTGGAGGGGCCTTTCTTGCGCAGCAGCACCAATATATCCTGGTGGGGAGAGAGAGGAACGAGGGAGGAAAAGAAGTCAAACCAGGCTGAGAAATGGCATGAACAAGTCAAACAATTTGCTGTGGATGCGTGTGTGTACATTTTATATATATACACACTATCGTTCAAATGTTTGGGGTCACTTAGAAATGTCCTTGATTTTGAAAGAAAAGCACATTTTTTGTCCATTAAAATAACATCAAATTGACGGTGTAGACGTTGTTAATGTTGTAAATGACTATTGTAGCTAGAAACAGACAGACTGGCAGATTTTTTTATGGAATATCTACATAGGCGTAAGACGCCCATTATCAGCAACCATCACTCTTGTGTTCCAATGGCACGTTGTGTTAGCTAATCCAAGTTTATAATTTTAACAGGCTAATTGATCATTAGAAAACCCTTTTGCAATTATTTTAGCACAGCTGAAAACTGTTGTTCTGATTAAAGAAGCAATACAACTGGCCTTCTTTAGACTAGTTGAGTATCTGGAGCATCAGCATTTGTGGGTTCGATTACAGGCTCAAAATGGCCAGAAACAGAGCTCTTTCTTCTGAAACTCATCAATCTATCCTTGTTCTGAGAAATTAAGGCTATTCCATGCAAGAAATTGCCAAAAAACTGAAGATCTGATACAACGCTGTGTACTACTCCCTTCCCCAGAGCAAACTGGCCCTAACCAGAATAGAAAGACGAGTGGGAGGCCCCGGTGCACAACGGAGCAAGAGGAAAAGTACATTAGTGTCTAGTTTGAGAAACAGACACCTCACAAGTCCTCAACTGGCAGCTTCATAAATGGTACCTACAAAACACCAGTCTCAACTTCAACAGTGAAGAGGCGACTCCGGAATGCTGGCCTTCTAGGCAGAGTGTCCTCTGTCCAGTGCTTGTGTTATTTTGCCCATCTTTATTTTTTATTTTTATTGGCCAGTCTGAGATATGGCTTTTTCTTTGCAACACTGCCTACCCAGGCCAAACCCGGACGACGCTGGGCCAATTGTGTGCCGCCCTATGGGGCTCCCAATCACAGCCGGTTGTGATTCAGCCTGGAATCTACCCAGGGTCTGTAGTGATGCCTCTAGCACTGAGATGCAGTTCCTTAGACCTCTGCACCACTCGGGAGCCCTATATGCTTAAATTATTCTGTGAGGGGTAGGCCAGGGGCAGACTGAGACAGACAGTGCATTGTGCATGTCAGCTGGAAGTGGAACATCACAGATTCAATCTGTGGTTGAGTTGCAGACAAGCAGGTCATTAGCAACCATTACCAAGTGCTTTGGTAACTAACTGCACTTATTAGTAACAATTGAATGGCCTGATTGATCAAGTGCCCTAGTCAATAAACCCTTTGAACTAAACACCTTGGTAGAATGAGTTGCAGATCAAATCAATAGCTGTCACTATGATTCATTACAGCTGTCTATTCTTTCTCACTCAATCCCCACAGCCCCACACCTTGTAGAAATTATGAAAATCTGACATACAAAGATAATACAGAACAAAGATATTACAGAACAAAGATAGTTGTGGTACAGTTTGGTAGATTGACATACTGTGATAGGCTTCGGAAGAGTCCCGTCATCTGGACAGGTCTTGGAGAGAGACTGTCCAAACAGATGGCTCTTGGAGTCTGTGTCTGGACGGGAGGACATGCTGGTGAGGGTGGAGCTTCTCCTCAACTTCCTCAAGATGCTCCACTTACTGTTGCTACCATTTTCTGTTACGAAAGAAGCCAAACGTTTAGGCAATTTGTGTAGGTATAGCATACACTATTATAAAGGAGGTATTAAGGTTTACTGTGTACTAATAGCATTCATGAGAAAGACCGTGAGGGTGAGAGAGAGATAAACACATGATATAAGTTGAAGTTCTTGTTTTAGCTTGACATTCACACTGATCATTGGTGTGTCCTGTTTCTCTCTCTCCTACGGTTTGAATTATTTTCTCTGTCTAAGTTGGCACACACACAAACACATATATACACACTGTGGGCCCTTAACCAACCTTGTGGTTCAGAGATGTTGTTTTTCAAACTCACCAATGGGCTGTGTTACAAAGCTGGGCAGGGCGGGGATCTTTGTGTCACTCTGGAAACGCAAAACAGGAGATGTAGTCATGAGCATGTATGAGGAACATGTGGCAGGGGAGCCACACCCTCTGTTTGCATGCCTGTTTCCATGCGAGGGTGTGGGTTGGTAATTATCTAACCCGGCCCTTCTCCCTCCTCAAACTCCCCAATCACCCAAACAATTTACCCGTCAATAACACCCATCAAAAAAGCCCACCACTTTCAAACAAATGTCCCCTCAAGAACACCACTAGGTACTCCACTTGAAGGAAACAACACAAACTCTCCTTAAAAAAGCACAATCACTGTACAGTATCAATAAACTGTTACAATGTATACACTTGTGTTGTAAGTGCTTCTATTTGATAAACAGATTGCAAGCGGTCTGAATTCCCCTATAAACCCTCAAAATAAACCTCATATAACCACATACAAGGTGTTTCTCCCCAACACATGTGACACATGGATGAAAGAAGCAGAAAGTGTACTGTACGGAACTCACATCAAGCGAAAACGTGATAGAAGGCTCCATGCCCCCTCCTGTTAGAGTTTTAGCCTGAAACGAAGAGAGAGATTATTATTTATAGTGCAGATGAATGTTGTGACTCCTTCCAGAGGCAATTATACTATATATTAGGCAAAAGTCAATATATGCTCATTCCAATTCTATAAGTACAATTTGAAAGGTGTCAAACAAAAGCCTATTATGCTTGAATGTGGCTGCAAAGTGTGTCTGCATTGAGCTCCTTTCTAAGAATGTCCGATACCTTTATAGAGGTAATATGCCTCTTCAGAGCCATAAGAGCCATCAACATGAGAGCAAGAGATAGAATGCAAGTCAATGCTCTAAATTGGCTGTATACAAGTGCAATACAATATCTTGATATCAATGACCGAGCTAAACACTGGTATCTCGATATCAAGGACTGGCTGGACACAGGTGAAAGAATAACCATCGTTTCTACAGTATCTGCCATCACCGCTTTGGGTAACAAGAATCTGGGTGATGTATCAGGGACTATGACTACAGTCTACAAAGTATGCGCTATGGTAATAAAGTTCACAGTTTTCTTCTCTGTTTCAGGTGATCTGATAGCTGTTTTCTGTAAATTTAGCACACTGGAGAATAGGATAAAGCTGCCTCCAAAATGGCATCCTGTTCCCTATAGTGCACCACGTTCGACCAGTGCTCTATGGGCCCTGGTCAAAAGTAGTGCACTGTAAAGGGAAATAGGTTGCCATTTGGGACATGGCCTAAGCGATAGACTTACTGTGATACTGCCGCTCAGCACCTTCATCAGGACACTTGGTGGTGGAGTGGTAGAACCTGCCCTCTCTTTTGCTGCTTTAATTTTCCTGGAATGAGGAAAATACATATATAAAATATATATATACAAATATTTCACTGATCTCCAGTCAGTCCCTAGTTATTCTCACGAGCCATAATAGAGAGTGACTACTAGATGGATGTTGTCATACATGTGGTCGCTACACAACCGCTCTCTGTATGTGTCAAAAGGGTGTGTTTGCCGTTGTGTGTGTGCGTGCGTGCGTGCGTGTGTGTGTGTGTGTGTGTGTGTGTGTGTTGCGGGGTGTGTTTTAAAAGAGGATCAAATGAATATTCTGAATAATTTGAATATGAGTGAAAATAATGATAACCATTAACAATTATGTGACAGAAAATAATGTTGGAAATGTATACTATATTGAACTATATGTTCTGACATCATGAAGAATATTGCAATATTCACTAAAATACAGTTCCCATCTCCAACACAGGTATGCTTAAAATACTAATTCTATTCACAGTGCTTCAATAATTATTATAGCTAATTGAATGACATTAGCAGTACAGTCCCATTGATACTGCAAGTTCTTACACATAATGACTATCTTCATATAGTATAACCCAGTAACCCAGGATACCCATTATGGCTCAATCACGTGGCATTTGTATTATACATGGAGATAATAGTAGTGTTTACCTGTGAAGAGTATCCAACCAGCATTCTTTTACCTCAGGTGAGCTGCAGGCAAAATAACAGCATGGGAGTCACTAATCCACAGTGAAAGAGGAACGAAGCAAACACACAAGATGGACAGACAGACTGACTAAAGAGACACAGCACGCCTTCTGGCTCTTTTAACTAGAGCGATGGAAACTCTAGCTCAGTCATGGGGACAGGAAGCAGCGTCATGGCGGCCCGATCAAAACACCTTTCACTTCCCCTATGTGTTGGGGCTGCTGCTGTTGTCGCCATGTGGAAAGAGACATGAGGGAGACTCTAACTTAAACAAACCCTCACTCACCTGTATAGATGATAGTAATAACTGTGTTAGGCCTTTAAAAGTGCATATTTTGTAGTAATTTTTCCTGTCTATTCTTTCATCTTTGGTTGTGCCTACATTTGGATTACAGACACTATACGGATAGACCAGCTCATATACTGTTGGTGCTTACTGGTAATTTGTAGTGCAGTAAACTGTTGAACCACAGACTCTAAGAATGACTCTAGTCAACAACGTTCTACCAGTGTTATTTGACTGTTTGCTTGAGAAGAAACTGTGGGAGTCCATGACTCAGACCCCAGTAACATGACTAAATGACCCATATCTACACCAACGAGGGATAGCTATTATTACTGATCAAAACAGACACTCATTGTTACTAAATCACTATTCCATCCCCTTTCAATTGTTTTTTGTTCAATGTTGTGTCTGTTTGTCTATTTGTGACCATGCAATTTCAACACTTCCTCTTTATTTCAAAGATAGTCTTCCTGATAAAGTCCAGTGCTGTAAAGCCCCTGACATGTGATCCTAGGTCTGATGGTCAACTTCAACACTTCCTCTTTCACCAGCCATTATCTTGTGATGGTGTAGACTGTCCTCGTTTCTCTATTTCATTCATAATCTTATGGAGACCATCCAAACCAGGTCCAATGCAGCTGTTTTTATCTCAATATGAAATAATTTCTGGGTACCTTACTATGATTAAAATGGTCAAAAAGAAACAACAATAGCTTCTTGGCAAAGGGCAATTTCTCAAGCAAGAATTTTGAATGGGGAGGGGAAAACGGAAAGTTTGCTGTTATTGACAGAGAGGCTTGGAACTCTGTTTCTTATTGGTCTATTAACTAATTTACCGAATAGTGATGTCACCATTGAAGGCCAAAACTCCATCCCACCAAAACAGGCTTAAATTTCAGGGGGACTTTTCAAACAGCTCTTACACTAGAAGGGCATTATCATGATTTTCACAAATTCACAATAATATTCCAACCTCATAGTGTGTAAATATATATAAAACACAGGGGGGGGGGGAATCACATTTTTGACTGCACTGGGCCTTTAAGAAACTCTATATGTTTTTGTGTGCACCTGCCTGCCTGAGTGTCTGCCTGCGCGTCTGTGTGTGTGTGCACATGTATGAGTGTGCACTCATGTATGCACACAGAGGATGGCTGTTGCTCACTGGAAGGACACCACACAGAAGGCAAGGGGCCAGGCCAGGACCAGGGACGTCCTGAGGTCAATCTCTCCCCCTCCTCCCTCTTCCTCCTCGTCCTCAAAGCCATAAAGCCACAGATCTTCCAGACTCACCCTGTGCTTCAGACGGTAGCTAGCACTAGACCTAAATATGAGAGAGAGAGAGAGAGAGAGAGAGAGAGAGAGAGAGAGAGAGAGAGAGAGAGAGAGAGAGGATTATGTGATCATGGATGGTATTAGAGAATTTAGAGAGTCAGTTAATGTTTTCATCAGGCCTGACTGTATCTCAGCTCATCAAGCCGAGAAACCTGCACAATCCACTTCTCTATCCCAATGGTTGCTATAGGTACTAATGTATTCCTCATTATTGTCATCTATTTCTAAATCAGTGATTGTTTGCTTATCACTCAGAAACAGGAAATTATCTGCTTTCTCTCTCTTTATGAATGCATTGTGTTCCATGATCAGCTTCCTGTGTCTGTCTGCCTGCCTGTCAGCTCGTGAGTAGGAAGGAACTCACTCAAGGCCTAGTTCACCACTTTTGATTAGCTACAATGTTGAAACTGTCACCTTGTCGCGTGTGGATCCATAGACCCACGCACTTACTGTAGGCCTTGTTGAGGGAACAGGATTTTGTGTAAAGCCTAGCATCAACTGTATTGAGGATCTGTCTTCAGTCACAAGTGTGCTGTCAGAACAGCCTCAATTCGTCAGGGTATGGACTCTACAAGGTGTCGGAAGCGTTCCACAGGCATGCTGGCTCATGTTGACTCCAATGCTTCCATAGTTGTGTCAAGTTGGCTGGATGTCCTTCGGGTGGTGGACCATTCTTGAACTGCGTTGCAGTTCTTGACACAAACCGGTGCGCCTGGCACCCTATTCCTTCCATATGAGCTGGGCTATATAGATTACCATATAGGATGCAGAATTAATGGAGGGTGGGAAGGAGAAGAGAGAGTGAAGGACTTAGGGGAGAGGAAATGGAGGTAAATCAGTTCTGTTCTCTGAAGGCAAAACTCAGACAATCTATGTGGTGTCTGTGTGTGTTGCTATGCAGACAGTATATATAAACTCAGCAAAAAAAGGAAACATCCTCTGCATTTATTTTCAGCAAACTTAACAAATATTTGTATGAACATAACAAGATTCAACAACTAAAACATAAACTGAACAAGTTCCAGAGACACGTGACTAACAGAAATGGAAAAATGTGTCCCTGAACAAAGGGGGGGGGGTCAAAATCAAAAGTAACAGTCAGTATATGGTGTGGCCACCTGTGGCATTAACCTCTCTTGGGTAGGGGGCAGTATTTTCACGTCCGGATGAAAAGTGTGCATAAGTAAACGCTACCTGCCCATAAGAAGTTAAGTACTCCAGTGCATCTCCTTCTCATGGACTGCACCAGATTTGCCAGTTCTTGCTGTGAGATGTTACCCCACTCTTCCACCAAGGCACCTGCAAGTTCCTGGACATTTCTGGGGGGAATGGCCCTAGCCCTCACCCTCCGACCCAACAGGTCCCAGATGTGCTAAATTGGATTGAGATCCGGGCTCTTCGCTGGCCATGACAGAACTCTGACATTCCTGTCTTGCAGGAACCCCATCCCCCTGGATGAACAGTATGGCTGGTGGCATTGTCATGCTGGAGGGTCATGTCAGGATGAGCCTGCAGGAAAGGTACCACATGAGGGAGGAGGATGTCTTCCCTGTAATGCACAGCGTTGAAATTGCCTGCAATGACAACAAGCTCAGTCCGATGATGCTGTGACACACCGCCCCAGACCATGACGGACCCTCCACATCCAAATCGGACCCGCTCCAGAGTACAGGCCTCGGTGTAACGTTCATTCCTTCGCCGATAAACGCGAATTCGACCATCACCCCTGGTGGTACAAAACCGTGACTCGTCAGTGAAGATCACTTTTTGCCAGTCCTGTCTGGTCCAGCGACGGTGGGTTTGTGCCCATAGGCGACGTTGTTGTCGGTGATGTCGGGTGAGGACCTGCCTTACAAAAGGCTTACAAGCCCTCAGTCCAGCCTCTCTCAGTCTATTGCGGACAGTCTGAGCACTGATGGAGGGATTGTGCGTTCCTGGTGTATCTCAGGCAGTTGTTGCCATCCTGTACCTGTCCCGCAGGTGTGATTTTCGGATGTACAGGTGTTTTTACACGTGGTCTGTCACTACGAGGACGATTAGCTGTCCACCCTGTCTCCCTGTAGTGCTGTCTCAGGTGTCTCACAGTACGGACATTGCAATTTATTGCCCTGGCCACATCTGCAGTCCTCATGCCTCCTTGCAGCATGCCTAAGGCACGTTCAAACAGATGAGCAGGGACCCTGGGCATCTTCATTTAGTGTTTTTCAGAGTCAGTAGACAGGCCTTTTTAGTTTTCACAAATGGTGCATGTCCATTAATTGTTTATGGTTCATTGAACAAGCATGGGAAACGTTTAAACCCTTTACAATGAAGATGAAGTTGTTTGGATTTTTATGAATTATCTTTGAAAGACAGGGTCCTGAAAAGGGGACGTTTAAAAAGGGAGTTTATGTGTTGGTTTGTGTTCTTATCATGTTCCATATCTTACTTGAGCATGGTGATGGCGATCACGTCGCTGAAGAGGAAGAGTTGTCTCCTTCTGGTCTTCATGCCTTCTGTGATCTGAACACAGGCGTCCAGGACCAGCTCTGCATTCTCACTGCTAAGACCCAGGACGAAAGGGCATTGCTCCATCGACACCCAGCACGGTGCCTCCTCCCTAGGGTAGAGAGAGTGGGGGTCAGAACTATGGAGGAACTATGTTTGTGTACCTGTATGGTACATGTGTGGGTGGATTTAAGGGTCAGTTTTCATTTTTGCCATATGACCAAATCAGATCATTTGTCATCAGAACTTCAGAATTGTTTCATACGTTTTTGGGGGCATTTTAGGTCAGTTATTTTAACACACAGTGCCTACACTACCAGCAGATCAATGTTAGGCAAGCTTTTCATTATGACTTATTTTTAAATTATAGATTTTATTATTCAGATCGACAGTGTTTTTATGCTTTATTTAGACAGCACAGAAGTTAATGGGGATGATGAGGAAAGGAGGACACAGGGATTGAACCCCGTTCTCCTGTGGGGAGGCATGAATGTAATAGCACTGGGTGTGTTACCACTACTGAACATGGGCTTAGCACAGGTTTTCATTACTGAGAGGTTGTTGTGATGTATACTGGAAATTGTATCACATATTTCCCAATGGACAAAAATGGTTATTATGACATAATTTCAACCAAATTTGCCCCGTTTTGTCCACTTGGTTGTTTTAGGGCCAGCAACAGATGAAACTATCATGTATGGTAATGTATAAAGAGAACACGTTTAAAAAAATATGCACAGCCACATCCAATAGGACAGAAGAACATATCAAAGAAAAAAATATATGTCAGCAAATCTGGTATGCTCCTATGGTAACTTAATTAGACACAAAGCCAATGTTTCGGATAACCTGACGAAGATCCAACTCGGATCAAAAAGTTTTGTGTGTGTCTGATTAAATCACCATGGGAGCATACCAGAGTGCAGACATTTATTTTTTCTTGAACTTAGACACAGAATGAGATGACACACTGATGCAAAACATAGAGCAAATACATATATCTTCATATTGGTGTAACGATGTGCGCTGAGAGTCGGGAAGCAAGTTCAGGGAGTGAGTGTTTAAATAAATGCAACATAATACAAAACAAGAAACACTAACAGCACACAGACATAACACAGAAACAATAACACCCGGGGAAGGAACCAAAGGCAGTGACATATATAGGGAAGGTAATCAGGGAGGTGATGGAGTCCAGGTGAGTCTGAAGACACGCAGGTGCGCGTAACGATGGTGACAGGTGTGCGCCATAACGAGCAGCCTGGTGACCTAGAGGTCAGAGAGGGAGCACATGACAATTGGCTTCTAGCCTGTTGCTATGACTCTCACAAGGGCATGTTGTATGAAATCAAATGCATTTAAGGACTCTGTGAAATGGTATGTGTGGCTTTGAAAGACAGTTTTCGTATTAAAGTTTGTTCTTTTATTTCCTATTACACATCAGATGAGGTTAGAACTCTCACCTCCCTCACACTCAAACACCCTCACTCTTCTCAGTTTCCCTCTGACCTTTAAACCTTTCTTGCCTCCCACAATCATTATTAACAATAAACAATAAAGTTGCTTGTATCTCACGGAAAACAAGTAGCAATTAACATTTTACAATGTTGCTAATCTTCTTGAGAACAAAAATATATTCTCACTCATTACATAATGTTTTACAGTATAAACAAAAACATTCAGTATCATTCCCATGCTTTGTTCATTTATGGAAAATGTATAAGTTATGGCTAACTATTATTTATCTTTATGAACATGAAGTAAATAGCATTAGAGAAATGGTTTTGAGAATTCACATTGTATTCTATGTGGAACTTATATCTTCATGTCCCTCTTTCAATGTGTGTTTTTTGTACAGATATTCAAATCGATATCACAGAGGGACTCTCCTAGGTTACACCCGCTGACCTACTTCTTGGCCTTACCACCAAACACAGTGCCTACACGACATCACTACTTAGCATACTTCAACATTATCAGTATATGCTTAAAGATCATATTTCCATGTCTGATATGTTCTACGTCAAAGACACTTGTCCCACCCACTGTAGTGAAACTAGCATCCGCCGCCCCCTCCCTGTAGCTTAGGGTTCACTTGCTTGTGTGTTGAACGGGTGGGAGTGTGACGTCTCTGATGAAGTTAGGTTGTTTGGTTGGAGTGGACCCCACCTGTCTGTTTGTAACTGTGGTGGTCTTGGTGTGAACTACTGTTGGGGCTGATCAAAGACTGATTTTGTGTTCCAGACATCATTCAGTCATATGGAAGATTCCATAAATGAATCCACGTGATGAAACCATATAAATTGTCATAACACTATTCCTTTATGAAAGGGTTTATAAGTATTTTATAAACTCTTCCTTTTTTGTATAGTTTAAAAAACATTTGTAATACATTGGTTGAATTTGAGATGGTATAGATGGGTAGTGTCAATGGTGTAAAGTACTTAGGTAGTAATTTCAAGTATTTTTACTTAAAGTAGTTTTTTGGGGTATATTTTTTTGTACTTTTACTATTTACATACATATTTTTTGTACTTTTACTATTTACATATATATCTTTTGTACTTTAACCCCTTTTTTCTCCCCAATTGGTAGTTGTTACAGTTTTGTCCCATCGCTGCAACTCCCTTACGGACTCGGGAGAGGTGAAGGTCAGAGCCATGCATCCAGTAAAACACTACCCTGCTAAGCTGCAGTGCTTCTTGACACTGCTCGCATAACCCGGATGCCAGACGCACCAATGTGTCGGAGGAAACACCGTCCAGCTGGTGACCAAAGTCATCTTGTAGGCACCCGGCCCGCCACAAGGAGTCGCTAGAATGCAATGGGACAACGAAATCGCGGCCGGCCAAACCCTTCCCTAACCCGGATGACGCTGGGCCAATTGTGCGCCGGCTCGTGGGTCTCTCGGTCACGGCCGGCTGTGACAACCTGGGATCGAACCCGGGTCTGTAGTAATGCCTCAAGCACTGCCTTAGACCGCTGCACCACTCAGGATGCCCTACTATTTATATTTTTGACAACTTTTTATGTTACTTCACTACATTCCTAAAGAAAATAAATGTACTTTTTACCCCATTCATTTTCCCTTATACCCAAAACTATTCGTTACATTTTGAATGCTTAGCAGGACAAGAAAATGGAAACATTTATGCACTTAACAAGAGAACATCCCTGGTCATCCATACTGCTGCTATTCAGGTTGAATCACTTAAAACACATGCGTTATTTGTAAATGATTGTCACGCCCTAACCTTAGAAAGCCTTTTTTATTCTCTATTTGGTCAGGTCAGGGTGTGACTTGGGTGGGCAAATCTGTGTTTCTATTTCTTTGTTGGCCTAGTATGGTTCCCAATCAGAGGCAGCTGTTTATCGTTGTCTCTGATTGGGGATCATACTTAGGCAGCCCTTTTTCCCACCTTAGATTGTGGGAACTTGTTTTTGCATAGTTGTCTAGCCCTGCAGAACTTTACGTTCGGTTTTGTATTTTGTTGTTTTGTCGGAGTTCAGCATTAAAAATCATGAACACTTTCCACAATGCGCTTTGGTCTCATTCATCTAACGACGGACGTAACAATGATGTCTGGTTGTTGGAGTGTGCCCCTGGCTATCTAGAAATAAAAAATAAAATAGTGGTGTCTGGTTTACTTAATATAAGGAATTTAACTTTGGATACTTAAGTATATTTTAAAACAAATAATTTTACTCAATTAGTAGTTTACTGGGTGACTTTCACTTGAGTCATTTTTCCACCACTGGGTAGTGTTCGATATATGAGAAAATAATTTGATGGGCATAGTTGTCAGCAACCAGTTGTTAAAGTACTGTATTAATGTGAGCCACATTAGATCAACCTTATAATGGATTGCTTTTACTAGTAATCCCTTGAACCACAGGCTGGGAAGAACACTTTATGTTGAAGACTGACCTTCAATATGTAATGTGATGGACAGTCAGTTATTGTTGGGGTTATTAGATTATTCGCCTTTGTCCTGATATTTAATATGGTTCATTAAAACAAATAAAGTAAATATCATGTTTTTTTTTGTATCTTCGCCATTCCTCACAACCCCACACTTGTTTGTTTTCTGACTTCATTTTCCATCCCCCCTAATCTGTCTGAAGAAACAGAGTTCCCCTAGTCTTGAACATTGGGAGTGATGAGGGAGCCCTGAGTGGGTTTAGACAACAGTTGCCAGACCTGTGTCCCCAGTTACTGTAGAGAGTGGGCATTGCAGCCCCCTTTACACCGACTGATGTGTCACTGGGAGGCATAGTGACACCATTCAACTAGTGGTCACAGCAGGGGGAAGTTTGAGCTTATGTTTGTTCGTACAGTACCAGTCAAAAGTTGACACCTACTCATTCAAGGGTTTTTCTTAATTTTTTACTATTTTCTACATTGTAGAATGGTGAAGACATCAAAACGATTAACACATGGAATCATGTAGTAACCACAAAAAGTGTTATACAAATCAAAATGTTTTGAGATTCTTCAAAGAAGCAACCCTTTGCCTTGTTGACAGCTTTGCACATGCTTGGCATTCTCTCAACCAGCTTCACCTGGAATTCTTTCCAGCGGTCTTGAAGGAATTCCCAAGTATGCTGAGCACTTGTTGTTAGCTTTTCCATACATCTCATCCCAAACCATCTCAATTGGGTTGAGTGATTGTGGAGGCCAAGTCATCTGATGCAGCATTCCAACACTCTCCTTCTTGGTCAAATAGCCCTTACACAGCCTGGAGGTGTGTTTTGGGTCATTGTCCTGTTGAAAACAAATAATAGTGTGACTAAGGGCAAACCAGATGACATGGTGTATTGCTGCAAAATGCTGTGGTAGCCATGCTGGTTAAGCGTGCCTTGAATTCTAAATCAGCAAAGCACTCCCAAACCATCACACCTCCATGCTTCACAGTGGGACCCATACATGCGGAGATCATCCATTCACCTACTCTCACAAAGACACGGCGGTTGGAACCAAAAATCTCAAATTTGGACACAGACCAAAGGACAGATTTACACCGGTCTAATGGCCATTGGTCGTGTTTCTTGACCCTTAGCAAGTCTCTTCTTATTGGTGTCCTTAAGTAGTAGTTTCTTTGCAGCAATTCAACCATGAAGGCCTGATTCACGCAGTCTCATCTGAACAGATGTTGAGATGTGTCTGTTAATTGAACTCAGTGAAGCATCTATTTGGGTTGCAATTTCTGAGGCAGCTAACTAATGAACTTCTCGTCTGCAGCAGAGGTAGCTCTGGGTCTTCCGGTTCTGTTGCGGTTCTCATGAGAACCAGTTTCATCATAGCGCTTGATGGTTTTTGCGACTGCACTTAGGGAAACTTTCAAAGTTCTTGACATTTTCCTGATTAAGACATGAAGGTCAGTCAAAGAAATGGACTGTCATTTCTCTTTGCTTATTTGAGCCGTTTTTGCCATATGGACTTGGTCTTTTACCAAATAGGGCTCTCTTCTGTATACCACCCCTACCTAGTCACAACTGATTGGCTCAAACACATTAAGAAATTCTATAAACTAACTTAACAAGTCACACCTGCTAATTGAAATGCATTCCAGGTGACTACCTCATGAAGCTGGTTGAGAGAATGCCAGGAGTGCACAAAGTTGTCATCAAGGCAAAGGGTGGCTATTTGAAGATCAAATCTAAAATATATTTTGATTTGTTTAACACTTTTTTTGGTTACTACATGATTCCATGTGTTATTTCATAGTTATGTCTTCACTATTTTTCTACAATGTAGAAAATAGTAAAAATAAAGAAAAACCCTTGAATCAGTAAGTGTCCAAACTTTTGACTGGTACTGCATGTATGAAAGCCTATGAAATGATGTTTTAGTTGCAATAAAATAATGTATTCTTGTGTAAATTACATGTCTCTTGGAATTACTCTTTGTGCTTTGCTTTTGAAGAAATAGTTTGACGGTAATGAATAAAGCCAAGTCTTTTCACATGTAAGTAATGGAGGTTTAGAAGCGAAGTTCATAAATGTGTATCAAAGTGAGCAAATTCAAACAAAAAGATTGTAACGAATAGAGGTGTGTCTATCCATTGAAGTTCGAAATACCTTTCTATCCCATTTCTTTCCATTGAAATATTTTTATCTATTGAATCTTACGAAGTGGCAGCTGGCTGTGAGTGGAGGGGCTTTCTACTGCCCCCTTGGGACGGGTGGTGTCAGCAGATACTACTGTGATAACAGAGTAGAGAGGAGCAGAGCAAACTCACCTGACGGAGGACCATGGCATGCTGCCCAGAGCCTTCTCAAAAGCCAGGGAGGGGGCGGAACGACGCCTCTGGGCCAAACTGCGAAGGTGCTGTGAGAGAACAGAAGGTTTGATCATAATGTTAGCATATACTGTACATTGTCACACATACATATCCCTGCCATTTCACACTTTATCTGAGTAAGTGGATCAAATCAATCACTTCGGGGTAAACGGCACAGGAATAGAACAATGGTAAAAGGTTTGGATTCATAGATACAGTAACTGCAAACTGAGTTGCTGTGACATTCTCAATTGGATTTCAGAAATCCATTATAGCCATATCTTTGTCTGTACAGGCTCATTATGACAAACTGGACCTATAATGGTCCTCCAAATTGACCTCATTTGTACAGCCATCATTCAGACCAGTGTTCCTGAAACTCAGTCCTGGGTCCTCGATGAGTTTATGTTTTGGTTTGGCAAAGCTTGATTTAGACCGTTCTCGTCCAGATTGTTCTACATGAGTGCCTGAGGGAAATGGACTGATATTGTCTGTGTCCCAAATGCCACCCTATTCCCTATATAGTGCACTACCTAAGGCCAGGGCCCATATATAGGCAATAGCATGCCATTTGGGACACAGGCTCTGTCCAGCCCGTTTCCCCAGCCCCCACCCCATCACTGTGGAACCAGGGCTACAGTCCCATTGTCAGGCCCACAACATTCTAGAGCAAACTGGCTCAGGCTAAAACAATGACAGCTTGTTCAGGCATGGGAAACCTAAAACACAGCCTCCCTAATTCACCACCCTCATCTGCCGCATAATATATCCTTTGTTAGAAACTAATGAGGGTTCGTGTTGACAATGTATGACGACGAACTCGCAACATGAATGCCCCTGTGCACCATTCAATTTTGTGTCAAACTTATAAAGTCACCACACAGAGCTTTGGAGGAGTCACATAGGGTGAAATCTGTGTTAAAATTTACAGTAGGCAACATTTATCTGAACTTACAAATGCTATAAATATAGTAGGCATGATGGGTTTGTATTATTTGGCCTACCATACTCTACAAACAGAATGGTCAAGAAAGGTCCAATTGGTTTGGATAGTCATTCTCCTGTTGTCCTACTCACCTCCCCAGTCAAACAACCACATATGGATTTCCTCATTCTATCTTGAAAAAGGCTATCTCTTTTCCTGGAACACAACCTTTCTGGGAGAAGTTTGACTCTTCGGGCACTAGAAAACAGCCTTATCCGCGTACCAAAGCCATTAATGACATATGTTCCAATCAGAAAGGTCAAAGGTGAAATAAGTAGAGCCTGTTCAAATTATAATGGCTTAGCAGATAATAAGAAAAGACAAACAATATTTACCGGCTTAAAGAGCCTGTAAATATTAACAATGTGTGCTGAGAGTCGGGAAGCAAGTTCAGGGAGTGAGTGTTTCAATAAAATTAGAGTTACCAGCCTCAGAAATTGTAGCCCAAATAACTGCTTCACAGAGTTCAAGTAACAGACACACTTCAACATCAACTGTTCAGAGGAGACTGCGTGAATCAGGCCTTCATGGTTGAATTGCTGCAAAGAAACTACTACTAAAGGACACCAATAAGACGAAGAGACTTGCTTGGGCCAAGAAACACGAGCAATGGCCATTAGACCGGTGTAAATCTGTCCTTTGATCTGAGTCCAAATTTGAGATTTTTTGTTCCAACTGCCGTGTCTCTGAGATGCAGAGTAGGTGAATGGATGATCTCTGCATGTGTGATTCCCACATGAAGCATGGAGGAGGAGGTGTGATGTTGCTTTGCCTCAGCAGGCTCATCAGGCTCCCACACCTCAGCGAGATCATCAGGCTTTCACGCCTCAGCTGGATCGTCAGGATCCCACGCCTCAGCCGGCTTGTCGTGCTTCTATGCCTCAGCCGGCTAGTCCAGCGCCCATGCCATCCCCGGCCCGTCAGTCTCGTCCAGCTGGGACAACGGGTGGCGCCCCTAGAGGGGGGATTACTGTCACGCCTGATCCCGTTTGCCCTCTCATCTGCACTCATTGGACTCACCTGGACTCCTTCACGTTTTGATTGTCTTCCTTATATCTGTCTGTTTTATCCCTGTGTCAGCATTATTGTCGCTTTGTTTTCCCTTGTTCCTGTTCATGTTCACTCCCTGTACTTGCTTCTCGTCTCCAGCATCTGTCCTCACAGATTACATTGAGATTGTGTCACTGGCCTACACACAATACCCCATAATGTTGAAGGGGAATTATGTTTTTAGTCATGTTTACAGATTCATTCAAAATAAAAAGTTGAAATGTCTTGATTCAGTAAGTATTCAACCCCTTTGTTATGGCAAGCCTAAATAAGTTCAGGAGTAAAAATTTGCTTAACAAGTCATATAATAAATTGCATGGGCTCTGTGCACAATTGTCATACCCTGACCAAAGAGATCCTTTTCATTCTCTATTTTGGTTAGGTCGGGGTGTGACTAGGGTGGGTAATCTAGGGTGTTTATTTCTACGTTGGCCTGGTATGGTTCCCAATCAGAGGCAGCTGTTTATCGTTGTCTCTGATTGGGTATCATATTTAGGCAGCCATTTCTCCACTGTGTTTTGTGGGATCTTGTTCTTGTGTAGTTGCCTGTGAGCACTTCATTGACATCATGTTTCATTTGTTCTTTATTGTTTTGTGCATTTCACTTCAATAAATATGTGGAACCCATATCACGCTGCGCCTTGGTCCGAATGTTCTTACGACCATCGTGACAGCAATAATAGTGTTTAACATGATTTTTGAATGACCACCTAATCATTGTACCCCACACATGCAATTATCTGTAAGGTCCCTCAGTCGAACAGTGAATTTCAATCATAGATTTAACCGCAGCATGGTAGTGGCTGCGTCATGTTATGGGTATGTTTGTAAAAGAGCTAAGCACAGGCAAAATCCTAGAGGAAAACCTGGTTCAGTCTGCTTTCCAAGAGACACTGGTAAACAAATTCACCTTTCAGCAGGACAATAACCTAAAAAACAATGCCAAATATACGCCGGAGTTGCTTACCAAGATGACATCGAATGTTTCTGAGAGGCCTAGTTACAGTTTTGACTTAAATCGGCTTGAAAATTGCTGTCTAGCAATGATCACAAATAACTTGACAGAGCTTAAAATAAATAAAATAATAACGTGCAAATATTGTACAATCCAGAGACTTACAGAGAAAGACTGCTGTAATCGCTGCCAAGCGTGATTCTAACATGAATTGACTCATGGGTGTGAATACTTGTGTAAATGAGATATTTCTGTACTTCATTTTCAATACATTTGCAAAAATGTCTCAAAACATGTTGTTTTCTCTTTGTTATTATGGGCTATTGTGTGTAGATGTGTGAGAAAACATGTATTTGATCCATTTTGAATTCGTGCTGTAACAAAACAAAATGTGGAATAAGTCAAGGGGTATGAATATTTTCTGAATGTACTGTGTGTATTAGATAAAGGTGAGCACAAGAGCCAGAAAGCAGTACCAAATGTTGTATTGTAAATTGTGATTACTATGTTAGTTGGAAAAATCAAGGCCCAATGCTCCTTTATAAAATGTAAATGTGAAGGACAGTCATTCTAGGCCTATCATAAGTTCAATATCGATGCCTGTAAAAGAAGAGGCTTTTCTAATGGCATCTTGTGAAGGACAAACCAGAACAATAATAATAAGGACAAAGCAATGAACAAATTAAGGAAAAAGCTAGGGAAAAAACGAGGACATCTACCCCTTCCAGGCTGTATCACAACTGGCCGTGATCGGTAGTCCCATAGTGCGGCGCACAATTGGCCCAGCATTGTCCTGGTTTGGTCAGGGTAGACCGTAGTTGTAAATAAGAATGTGTTCTTAACTAACTTGCCTAGTTAAATAAAGGTTAAAATAAAAAAAATGTAATGAAAAGAATACTCTCCAAAATCTTGTCAACAAACAGAACATAATAACGTCCCTGGTATTTTTTAAGACATTGAACATACCTGTTCAGGCATTATTATCATCTACCCCTCCATAGAAAACAACAACAACAATGACAAAAAGGTTGATTAAACTATATCACGAGATTGCCTACCTGGTATAAGAATGAAGACACCACTACAGTGTTCATCGTTCGAGCTGGAATGGCTTTGAACCGTGAAACCTGTATGATTATTAGTTATTATTAAAGCGAGTTAAACGAGAACCAGGACTATTTATTTAATTCAACAACACATTTATGGCGATGAGAGATGAAAGACTGTTAACATGTACGTGAAGCCTTTGTGAGAGAGGAGGAAGTGTTAGGCTTTGAGGAAAAGCCTCCTTTACCAGCTAGCTACGTAGCTAGTTCTGGTCTTCAAAAAGCAAGGAAAACAGTGGTGGACAGAGGAACAAATGAGGCAACAGCCCTGGGTCACAGAGCAGTGGTTGTAGATAAAGACAAGAACACTACATGCTTGGGACCTTGTCTTTGGAAGTCCGGAGAGCTGGTTGGGGAAGACAGGGAGAGATGTATTGGTCTCAGTCCTATACAGCTCCAAAATCGTCAGAATTGTTGTGGATGTAGTTCACATGACCTACATACGGTATGCACAATGACCTAGAACTGTACTTCGACAGTATAGAATGACACTGTGATGGATAGAATGTCGGAATGGAAATTATAGTGATGACACAATGATTGATTGGTCGAATGATTGATTGAAAGTTTTGTATTTGTACAAACGTAATGAGTAAGAAGTGTTTGTTTGCATGAAATGTTTGCATGATAAACCTATGAGACATTGAGGAGCCTAAATAAAGTGATAGTACTGCATCATAAATGACTGGATGACTGGCAGCATAAGGGTTGAAAGAGGCACTACAGAAAGTACTTTTACTGAATTAAATCGGAACCCCACACATTTTCTTAGGCAAGAACTACTAGCATAGGGCCTCCCAGGTGGTGCAGTGGTCTTAGGGCACTGCATCACAGCGCTAGCTGTGCCACCAGAGACTTGGGGTTCGCGCCCAGGCTCTGTCGCTGCCGGACGCAACTGGGAGGTCCGTGGGGCGACGCACAATTGGCCTAGTGTCGTCCGGGTTTGGCCGGTAGGGATCTTGCACACCAGCGACTCCTGTGGCGGGCCGGGCGCAGTGCTCATAGATAGTGTTTTACTATAGATTATAACCCATGATGACTGTCTACTTTACTAGGGGCCATCGCCACTCATAGATAGTGTCTTACTATAGATTATAGCCCAGGTTGACTGTCTATTTTACTAGGGGCCATCGCCACTCATAGATAGTGTCTTACTAAAAGATTATAGCCCAGGTTGACTGTCTATTTTACTAGGGGCCATCACCACTCATAGATAGTGTCTTACTATAGATTATAACCCATGTTGACTGTGTATTTTACTAGGGGCCATCACCACTCATAGATAGTGTCTTTAAAGTGAAACAATGTAAAACAAAAAGATGACAAAAATATACTTTAAACTAGATGTACCAGTCCCGCGTGGTGCAGCGGCCTCAGGCACTGCTGTGCTTGAGGCGTCACTACAGATCCGGGTTTGATCCCAGGCTGTGTCGCAGCTGGCCACCGACCGGGAGACCCATGAGGTGGTGTGCAATTGGCTCAGCGTCGTCCAGGTTAGAGGAGGGTTTGGCCGGCCAGGATGTCCTTGTCACTCTAGCAACTCCTGTGGCAGGCTGGGTGCTAACATGGTTGCCAGTTGTACGGTGTTTCTTCCAACACATTGGTGGGGCTGGCTTCCGGGTTAAGCGAGCAGTGTGTCAGGAAGCAGTGTGGCTTGGTTTTGTCATGTTTCAGATGATGCATGGCTCTTGAACTTTGCCTCTCCTGAGCCTGTACAGGAGTTGGAGTGATGGGAAAAGACTGTAACTACCAATTGGATATCAAGAAATTGGGGTAAAAAGTTATTTTTTTGAAACATAAAAAAATCTAGATGTATGAACAGTAGTGATTAGTGACACAAGCCCAGTAGGACTTGGAGCTATATTGCTACAGGAAAATGGACAGAACAGGCCAATTTCTTACACAAGTCGTTCACTGACCCCTACAGAGAGAAGATACTCTCAGATTAAGCGAGAGGCCCTTGGATGCCTATGGGCAGTAGAACACTTTGGAACTTTTCTAAATGGAGTCAAGTTTTGACTAAAAAACTATCACAAGCCACTGATCTACATGGTCAATCCAGAGAAGTGGAGTCTGTGTCCGACGAGAATTCAAAGACTTGAACTCAGACTACAACCATTTTTTATTAAAAAAAATATTTAACCTTTATTTATCTAGGCAAGTCATTTAAGAAGAAATTCTTATTTACAATGACGGCCTACACCCGCCAAACCCAGACAACACTGGGCCAATTGTGCGCCACCCTATGGAACTCCCAAACACGGCCAGTTATGATACAGCCTGGATTCGAACCAGGGTGTCTATAGTGACACTTCTAGCACTGAAATGCAGTGCCTTAGACCACTGCGCCACTCAGGAGCCCAAAACCATACAACTACAAGTTTGAGCACATCACAAAAAAGACAAACGTTGCAGATTCATTATCTCGACTTCCCTTACCTTAAACTGAAAAAATGGATAAGTCGACGATCATGTGCAAAGAGTGCTTTCAGTTAGCACACACGATTTACCTGCAGTGAGTATTGTAAAGAAGCAACGAAACAGGATGAAGTCTTGAAACTGTGGAAAATGTCCAAATCCATGTCATTTGTCTTTCTTTTCTAAATTACATTTGTAAAATCAAGTTGGTTCTGCAATGTTGTAAATAGCAAGGTGTGGGGACCAAAAGTTTTAAAATGTCAACTTATTTTAGAAGAAATAAGGAATTCTTTAAGAAAAGTGCAAGGACGCCAATATATTTGGCCACGACTGTACTTACCATAATTTACTATTACACCTCTTACCCACAAACTGTCATATCTGACATACAGTATCTTCAAATGCAGTGTATTCAGAGATATTGAACGTCTTTTCACGCTTTAGATACTCCCTAGAGGTGGTTACAGATAATGGCAGACAATTCTTTGGACAGACTTCAAATAAATTGTTGACAAAGTGTGGGATCATAGCATCACTGTCATATCCTAAGAGCAGCAGGAAAATCGAGTGATTCCATTGATATCTTAAGAAAGCCTTGAGAACAGCCAAAAGTGAAGGGAAGAGCTGGAAAGAGGAGCTACCAAATATTCTAGTCTATTGCTCAACACCTCATCACACTTCAGGAGAAACACCAGCCGTTCTCGTGTTTGGAAGAGACAATCGAACAAAGTTGCCAAGCATTGAGAAGATACTGGAATAAACTAAAAGCAAAAGACAATCAAAATCACTACAAAACCTACAAACAGAAAATAAAACAATATGCTGACAAAAGTTGGAGACATTGTGCACATCGCAAGTACGGTGAATGGATGCCAAGTTCCGAGAGACACGCTTAGTTGCATGTTACTGAGACACACCTAAGGCAACTCATTTGAACTAGTGAGCACAGAAGATGGCTATAAACTCATCAGGAATGTCAAACACTTTTGACACACTCTTTTGCAACTTGTGTTTAGCGTTCCAGAACATGCCAATGACTCAGCCATGGAAGCCGTGGAAGTACATAACGCCATGGAACTATCCGAAGTGACTACCAGGAGTGGTAGATTTGTGAAAAAGACAAAAAAACTCAAATCTAAAGAACTGAGATAAAATAAGATTTGTTTCCAAAGAGTTCCATAAATGACTGTTGAATGTTGATATAGAAGCACTGAAAATTACGATTGAAACTTTGGTTTATGTTTAAAAACAGGTTGTGAAAAAAATAAAACAAAGTACTTACCTGTAATGTAAAAGAAAATAGTATTTAATTTGTGTAAGCTACTGAAACAGGAATATCAATTTTATTGTCAAAGTTATGGACTTCAATTCTAACAAGGGAAAGTATGTAGTATAGTTGAATAGACTATATCACGAGAAGATCTACCTGTTATAAGAATGAAGACGTGACTAGAACGTTAGAGCTAGAATGGCTTTGAACCGCGAAACCTGTATGATTATTAGTTGTCATTAAAGTGAGTTAAACGTAAACCACGACTACTACTTTAATTCAACAACACAACAACGGTTTTAGCGGACCAACTTTATTCCGGTTAGACGTAATCACAGGAAAATAAATTCTTTCTCTGTCATTAAAAAGAAAACCAATTTTAAAAAACAAAGTGTGGCATTGTGATTATCTGGCCGTCATCTTGTTTTTGACAGACTGTCCTACTTTGATTACCTCTCCCCACAAACAGACCTTACAGAAACTGGATTACGGGCCGACCAAGGAGAAAGGAAGAAGAATGTTGGATAGACACTCCCTGTGAGGAGTTTTGGGCTGGAAGTAAACGTCAAACACCAAGACAAGGATATACAACAAAGCAACCCTCGCTGTTTTACCCTCTGGCACCCTACCCTAGAGAGGTGCCCTCTTTTCCAGCAAGGCCACATCAGAGCAGCAGACTAGTTCGCAAATTTACCCACTGACAGACCCACATTGGCCATATATAACTACCTCACATGACCCACTTTCGTCAGAGAACCAGCCCCCACATTCACAATCATGAACGTGAATCATGCTCACTTGAGTGTAGGTCACTGAACACTAAACAAGAAGACCCATTCATCCAACCCATTGATGAGCTCTAGGCTACTGCATCATTCATTACAGGCCCTGCACCTATATTGATTGGATAAAAGGTCAAAGGTCTCAGGTCGTCTTGTGACTCAGCTCTCTTGGGTGTTCGTGTGCCTTGTGTTCTGAAAATGCCTAACACTAGTGTGCACACCCTTATGTTATACTAGGGAAATTGTGTTTCCATAGCTAGGGCTGACAGCTAGGACTTGTGAAGAGCAGAATCAACAACCTCTGCATAATCAAAATAGTTGCTTTGTGAGAAGGTGTTCAAGTTCACAGTTAACCAGTGTTATGTAAATACAGGCTGATAAGTACCAGTGGCTTTGGCCCCAAAAGAGAGCAGGTCTGCCGGAGCCATGGCCCAAACATGGGTGTGGGGCCATGTCGATGGAAACAGAAAAGTCTGAGCCATTTGGGTAAAACACTGGGGTAAATCCTTTTTGGAAATGTGCCATCAGAGAGTTCAGGGTCATGTTCAGAGGGAAGAAAATATTTTGAAATTAAATTAAACGTGGTGCTACCTGGACTTTTTAAATCGGAAAAAATTGGTTTGTTTTTGTGACCAAAAACTGTAATTTCTTGCCTGATGTATTGCAGGTATGCACAAAACATTGCCATGCCCATCACAACAGTTCAGAAGGTGCTGTTAGAGCTAGTGTTGTGTTTGAGACCACCTAAAGCAAGACCGATTCAAGACCAAGACCGGAGCAAATCGAGTCCGAGTCAAGACCAAGACCGTGGGGGGAGAGGGGTCTGAGATCATCAACACCGAGACCAGAAAAATGCAAGTCCATTTCAAGACCATGATTGTAATTGTGTCAAATTTCCACCATAATAACAGTTCAAAACAACATATTTACTTTTTCAGCCTGGGACCCAAATAAACAATTCTGTGTTTTCCTGGAACCCAAGATCATGAAAACCTACCACCTTTTTGGAGTCCTAAGCAAAATTTTGTTGGGGGGGTCCCCCACCTCGCGGACCAAACATTTTAGTGGCCCCCCTTGACAGGGGAGATACAATGCTGCAATTATAAAGCAGGTTTTCTGCAAGTCAACGCATCTTTTCCCTGGGGCTGAGAGAACAATTGTATTAAAAAATAGACCATTTTACTCATTTTGCTACATGGTGGAGAGAAATCTTAAATACCAAATGTCAATGCCATCCTGGAAAAAAGCATTATTTTTCATGAAACTTTCATAGCACATCAACAGCAGATGGAATTTACTACTTTCAATTTGTGAGAAGAAAAACGTTGAAATACGCAAAAATAGAGTTACAAGGTTTTCCCAAGATGCCAACATACACTACATGACCAAAGTATGTGGACACCTGCTCGTCGAACATCTCATTCCAAATTCATGGGCATTAATATGGAGTTGTTACCCCTTTAATTGCTATAACAGCCTCCATTCGTCTGGGAAGGCTTTCCACAAGATGTTGGAACATTGCTGCAGGGACTTGCTTCCATTCAGCCACAAGAGCATTAGTGAGGTTAGGCACTGACGTTGGGAAATTAGGCCTGGCTCGCAATTGGCATTCCAATTCATCTCAAAGGTGTTCGATGGGGTTGAGGTCAGGGCTCTGTGCAGGCCAGTCAAGTTCTTCCACACCTATCTCGACAAACCATCTCTGTATGGACCTCGCTTTGTGCAAGGGGACATTGTCATGCTGAAACAGAAAAGGTCCTTCCCCAAACTGTTGCCACAAAGTTGGAAGCACAACATCCTCTGGAATGTCTTTGTATGCTGTAGCATTAAGATTTCCCTTCACTGGGACCTAGCCCGAGCCATGAAAAATAGCCCTAGACCATTATACCTCCTCCACCAAACTTTACAGTTGGCACTATGCATTGGAGCAGGTAGCATTCTCCTAACATCCATCAAACCCAGATTGGTCCGTCGGACTGCCAGATTGCGAAGCGTGATTCATCACTCCAGCCGATGCTTGGCATTGCGCATGGTGATCTTAGGCTTGGGTGCGGCTGCTCGGCCATGGAAACCCATTTCATGAAGCTACCGACGAACAGTTCTTGTGCTGACGTTGCATCCAGGGGCAGTAGTGAGTGTTGCAACCAAGGACAGACGATTTTTACGCCCTACGCACTTCAGCACTCGACAGTCCCATTCTTTGAGCTTGCGTGGCCTACAACTTCATGGGCTCACCATTGTTGCTCCTAGACATTTCCACTTCACAATAAAAGCACTTACAGGGGCAGGTCTAGCAGGGCAGAAATTTGACAAACTGACTTGTTGGAAAGGTGGCACCCTATGACGGCCCCACGTTGAAAGTCCCTGAGCTCTTCTGTAAGGCTATTCTACTGCCAATGTTTGCATGTGGAGATTGCATGGCTGTGTGCTAAATTTTATACACCTGTCAGCAACGGTTGTGGCTGAAATAGCCGAATCCATTAATTTACTTGAATACTTTTGTACATATTTTGTAGCATTTGATCCTGATTCAGAAAGGGAGAAATGATTCACACACCTCAGCTCTGCGGCTGAGCTGAGGTGTGGGAGATCTCTTCCTCTCGACTGAGCCCAGGCACAGCATGGTGTGCGTGGAGATGTACATAAGGCCCTACTGTCACACACAGGTTAGGGTGGAGAGGTCACCCTCTCCAAATGCTTTTGCAAAGTTTATTCAAAACTTCCAGAGTTATGTTCAGGGTGTGGCAGTGTGTGTGTTCTTGCATCCATGACAAACACGAGTCGTAGGTAGGTTGTTTATGAGTTTTGTCTGTGTAGCCATTAGTCCATTTTTCTGTTGATAATGATGCAAAAGGCTGTTGTTTGAAAATATGGTCAAAAAACTTTGCCTCTGTGATGTCTTTGTCTTTCTAATTGAATGTCAAGACAATTATGCAGGATAAATCTTTTGACAAAAGTGGGGCTATTGAAAAGAATGCATATAGCCATCACATGGCAACACCAATGAAGCCATTATGATTTGACCCTTGCCATATCAATACCCTTTATTCAGCTGTCAGAGCAGCTGACAGATCACTGAACCTGTTCATAGCTCATCTGTAAATAGCCCATCCAATCTACCTCATCCCCATACTGTATTTATTTATTTATCTTGCTCCTTTGCACCCCAGTATCTCTACTTGCACATTCATCTTCTGCACATTCTACCATTCCAGTGTTTATTTGCTATATTGTAATTACTTCGCCACCATGGCCTATTTATTGCCTTACCTCTCTTATCCTATCTCATTTGCACATGCGGTATATCGATTTTTTTTACTGTATTTTTGATTGTATGTTTGTTTATTCCATGTGTAACTCTGTGTTGTTGTATGTGTCGAACTGCTTTGCTTTATCTTGGCCAGGTCGCAGTTGCAAATGAGAACTTGTTCTCAACTAGCCTACCTGGTTAAATAAAGGTGAAGTAAAAATTAAAAATATCTGCACCACTCAAAATTTAACCATGAAGGCTACAAAGACTCCTACTAAAGTTGGTTAGTACTCACAGGATGTAGTCCTAAAGCCGCAGCTTCGTCATAGCTTCCCCTCCTCATCACTGCGATCCCAAGATCTTCCAATGTTCGTGTTCTTGGAGCTTCCATGTCTGTGTCCATGTATCCCTGTCCGTGTTCCTGTCCAGTCTGTATGTGGAGCGGAGTGCAGGGGAACAGTGGTGGGACTTGTGAGAGTAGAATAGTGGGGCTCTACAGTACACAGGAGGGGCACAGGGTCCTACCGACTGGCTTTTTCAGCTAGCGCTAATGAGGGTTTGGAACAATGGAGGCCCGCCGGACAAAAAAGGAAACAGGGTTCTGCTTGACCCACAGACGCCCCCCCCCCCATCATCCCTCCATCTCTATGCTCGGACAGGCTTCCTGTAGTAATGCTGGGCGTCCCACCAAAGTGCTCGCCCCTAGTTTCAGGCTAACGAGAAGGCACGGCCGTGACAACCAGCCCCAACAATATCTCAGGAAAAAGGGGGGTCACACACACATGAAAAGGCACACATGCACACAACCTTTCAGGTCTGGATGTGTTTGTGTGAATTGGAGTGTGATATGATGGAAAATATCCTATCGCAGTAGATACAAAGCCAGGAGGTTACATGACTATTTTCCACTTGGGTTATGCCGATTTTTACATCCAAATAGCTATTATGATTCTACCCTCTCACTCGACCTTTGCTAAGATTTCCCATGGGAACCAAGCTTCAGTGTCATCATCATTAGGCAGATGAATTCGGAAGGTAGATTCAGATCTGAACCCTGATCACCAAAGAGGATGTGGATGACTTGAGTCTGATATCCCTAATGTGGAAGTGTATAGGAATGCAAAGAAATGTATTATCACCAATCACATCTTTCCTTGACAAGCCAAGATTTCTGAAATTCACTGAAGCAATTTCTCTACAAACATGACAGCGTCATATCAAACAAATATTGGGTGCGATATGCCAATAACACATTTGACAGAAACCATGTAAAAGTTATTGTTATGCACACTACATGCCAACAAACAGCCTTTCCATGTCTTATGGGAAAAAACGATAATGCCAATTCTTCCATTGGATAATACAAAAGTGCAGCACGTAGACAATCAAGAGCATGTCAGAGTTTTCATGTCTGGCTTGATCAAAGATGCTTTAGAGACTGGCAGTGATATATGAGTTTCGTAAAAATACTGTGATGCTCCACTTAGTTCCCTTGGGCATGGAGCTTCTAACGCCGTGTTCTTCTTACAGCTTTTAACAGGTTATTTGCCGTAGGGTACATTTGACTTAATCTTCACAATTCATGCGCCGCATCACAACATAAAAAATAAAATGACAAATTAACAAATTCTTCGTCGGTTTACTACTGGTACTGCACGGCAATGCAACACACAAATTGAGGAAATCCAATGCATTCGACACACTGCACACACTGCTACACATTGTAGATAAGTCGCAGCGGTGTGGTTTGCCTCCCAATGAAATGAATAGACTTCTGTCGGAACACATACCGTTTGACGCAACAGGTGTGCAAAAGGCTTGACTCTGGCAGTTTTAGAGGTTAACGCAAGTGTACATTTCCATGGTAATGTAGAATGTTCATTGAAATTATGCTAACTGATGTGGCTCATGTAATGGGATGTACTTTCTGTTATGTCAGATGAATTGAGTCAATAAATCACGCCACAGATTGATGCATTATTTAATTTCCCATTCAGTGTTGCCAACTTATCGACTTTGTCAATAGATTTAGCAAGTTTTTAATGGAAATAAATCAAAAATCAAATTGATTTATATAGCCCTTCGTACATCAGCTGATATCTCAAAGTGCTGTACAGAAACCCAGCCTAAAACCCCAAACAGCAAGCAATGCAGGTGTAGAAGCACGGTGGCTAGGAAAAACTCCCCAGAAAGGCCAAAACCAAGGAGGAAACCTAGATAGGAACCAGGATGAGGGGTGGCCAGTCCTCTTCTGGCTGTGCCGGGTGAAGATTATAACAGAACATGGCCAAGATGTTCAAATATTCATAAATGACCAGCATGGTCAAATAATAATAATCACAGACAGAACAGTTGAAACTGGAGCAGCAGCACGGCCAGGTGGACTGGGGACAGCAAGGAGTCATCATGCCAGGTAGTCCTGAGGCATGGTCCGCCGAGAGAGCGAAAGAAAGAGAGAATTAGAAAGAGCATACTTAAATTCACACAGGCCACCGGATAAGACAGGAGAAGTACTCCAGATATAACAAACTGACCCTAGCCCCCCGACACATAAACTACTGCAGCATAAATACTGGAGGCTGAGACAGGAGGGGTCAGGAGACACTGTGGCCCCATCCGATGATACCCCCGGACTGGGCCAAACAGGAAGGATATAACTCCACCCACTTTGCCAAAGCACAGCCCCCACACCACTAGAGGGATCTTCAACCACCAACTTACCATTCTGAGACAAGGCCGAGTATAGCCCACAAAGATCTCCGCCACGGCACAACCAAAGGGGGGGCGCCAACCCAGACAGGAAGATCACATCAGTGACTCAACCCACTCAAGTGACGCACCCCTCCTAGGGACGGCATGAAAGAGCACCAGTAAGCCAGTGACTCAGCCCCTGTAATAGGGTTAGAGGCAGAGAATCCCAGTGGAAAGAGGGGAACCGGCCAGGCAGAGACAGCAAGGGCAGTTCGTTGCTCCAGAGCCTTTCCGTTCACCTTCACACTCCTGGGCCAGACTACACTCAATCATATGACCCACTGAAGAGATGAGTCTTCAGTAAAGACTTAAAGGTTGAGACAGAGTTTGCATCTCATATTTGTAAGGCTGTACAAATTTAATTAAATGCCCCTTTTTACTTTTCTCAACAAAAATACATTTGAAAAATATGTCTTGAAGTTTCCAGTAAAGAGATACACAACTTCCACTCGGATTAAGTCTGAACTATGCTTCTTCTAACCTCCACAAGAGGCTAAAATCGATTGATTAAGCCATTAGGTGTTGAACTAAGGATGCTATGATATTTTAAGACTTGTCTACTTCATTGTAAAAACTTTGCTTGCTCGCCTCACTTTTCCAAAAGTAAAATTTGTTAAACATTTAATAACATGTGTATGGCCTAATCAATTTTACATTTTCTAAAAATGTTTTAATTTTAAATGTGGAGGTTGTGTAGAAGGTCAGTGGGGAAAAATCCTAAATTAATATTTTAACAGGAAACTTTAAGGCAACAAAATCTGAAACCTGTGCTGGCTTTGAATTCTTTAAGAAACTATATTTCACTTTTGATAAATAGGGTTTTAAATGAGCATTCTATAATTCCCCGACACAAGATTCATTTTAAACTCTGGGGCCATCTAGTGACTTAAAATGTTGCTGCTACTCAAGACGAAAGAAAGAGAGAGCCATACCCATGGTTTTTTTGAGTAGAAACATAAGGTAGACTTTATTTTGATGGTGTTCAAAACCTAGATAAGGTCTGTCATTACAAAACAGGTTCCCCACACAGTTGTATATCACAGAGATTGGAATGGTACATACACTCTGACAGAAAGGCATCAGAAAAGACTGGACCTACAATAGAGAACAGACACTCACGTTAAAGCAAACTCCCCCATACACGCACACACTGCATCCAGCCATGTTTAATCTGCAGAAACCAGACAATTTGCCACCACCTGGTTTCAAAAATCAACATCTCTGTCCTTAACAATACTCTGGAAAAAAAATATATGGCTCATTTCTTTTTTCTACATCAGCTTTTTTAATTATTAATCGATTCTCTATTTAGACTGGAAAAATATGTTATACGTACTTAAATCTGTGACCATTTCATCATTTGTTTCTCTAAACTAAGCTCATTTCAAATACTTACTGGAAATAGGTTTTATGGCTGCAGGTTTTGAATGTGTTATAATGACCGCTATAACGTTAAGCATCATGTATTCAGATAAGAATATTAAACACCCAAAAACATGAGACCTCATGATAGTGACATTCACTCAGGTCTCCTACGTAGGGATTATGAACACACTCCTGTCTCCATGGTCTCCCACCCACCCCCTAAAGCTCGCCCCCTGAACCCCTCTTCCCTTAAGTTTGCAACCGTATTGGGAGCAGTGATGAAAGCACATACAAAAGACAAATCTTAAAATAGCCATTTAGCTTCTCTAAGTGCAGCACAATCAGAAATGTTTTTTTTTCAAGTCATTATTCCCCCCCCCCTCATATTGTTTATACATTGAATATCACAAACATATTTTCTCAGTTAAGAAAGTAAATGTGAAAGGATAAATTCTTTGATCAGACAAAAAAGTTTACCAATATACTGTGGCCACACTGTAACATCCCAAAATATTCTTAAATTGAAATATACGTTTTCTGCCAAAGGACAATTGCTGGCATTTGAAATAGTTTTACTGTATATAGATTGAACATACTGCTGAGGTTTATCTTTTTTTTGTTGCTATTTTCTCAGACATCTCCTCCCAGTCACCCCCAAGCCCCTCCTCCCCGTCACCCCTCCCTGACAGTTCTGAGACGGCATCGAAACCGTTACGGAGTACAAAATGGAGTCCTGTGTCATTTGGCACTTGTGACAACCTCAACACCCTCCGTGGTATCCATGGCGACAACGGGGTCTTCATGGTCCACAGAGATAGCGGTGCTCTTCTCCTGGTTGTCGTGGTGATTGTTGTTGTTGTTGATGTTTTGGGCAGCGTTCTGCAGCCCGTGGCTGTTGTTCTGCACCAGTGCTGCCGCATCGCTCAGCTTCAACTCATCTAGCTTTTTCCACAGCTCCTCCCTCTCCTGCTCCTTCTTCTTCTCCCTGGACACACACACACACACACACCAATTTCAGACCTTAGGTACAGAGGGGGACTGAAGGACTGACTGTCCTCGAAAAAGGGTAATTAACAGAGGTAATGTAATCCAATGTATTATGTGCTGTACAAAGCAAACAAGCCAGAGTTGTTTCCCAACTCTATCCCTTACTATTTATTGTACTAGTTTGCTCACACTACTTGTTTAGATTGAAGAACTAAAATTAATATATGAACTGGAAGAGCTCACTCACCGCTGTCTGTCTGATTTGTAGGAGGCTGTCAGCTCATCAAAGAGCGTGCTGTTCATCTCCATCAGGGTCTTCAGCACATTGTAGACCAGAGCTACAATTGTCCTGGAAACATACAGGGGATAATGGCATCAGAATTCAACACATCCGGAGATGAGCCAGAATTAAACACATCCGGAGATGTTCACTGGCTCTCACTCAATCCTACAGTAGCAATGCTAGGATTGGATAACTAGAAAAACACAAACTTGTATTACGCCCCAATAAAGCAATACCATTTGTCATACATACAGTTATAGGGATATCGCAGAAAACTTAAAACCCCAACCTCTAGTTAAGAGTTCAGTATTAAGCATTGCATTGTTACTTGTTACTGCTTTACCCTGAGGGCAATGGGTTGAGAACCTGAGAGTGGAGTACGTACGGGTTCCAGTGTTCTTTGGAGATTCTGTACAGGCTACCAAACATGATAGGAAGAATCTTGTCGATGTTCTCCTCAATGAGGCTCAGGATATACTCGTTGTTCCAGAAGTAGAGGGCTCGCTCTGCTACCTGTAGGGATCAAGAGGAAATGAGCTGGGCTGGCAGTCTAACAAATGACAGTCACATTAAGTTCACCCATTTTTACATGTGGCCTTACTTTCACTCTTTCTGTGCTGGTAGTTTATTTCCAAAATAGTTTTATAAATATTTTGTTTCGTTACAGCGAAAATTGGTTGTCACATTTTGTTGAGTCATCACTTACCATTGACTATAATGGAATATGCAAATATGTCTAAAGTATTCAGACCCTTTGCTATGAGACTCGAAATTAAACTCAAGTGCATCCTGTTTCCATTGATCATCCTTGATGTTGCTACAACTTGATTGGGGTCCACCTGTGGTATATTCAATTGATTGGGCATGATTTGGAAAGGCACCTACCTGCCTATAATAGTTCCCACAGTTGACAGTGCATGTCAGGGCAAAAACAAAGCCTTGAGGTTGAAGGAATTGTTCATAGAGCTCCGAGATAAGATTGTGTCGAGGCACAGATCTGGGGAAGGGAACCAAAACATTTCTGAAGCATTGAAGGTCCCCAAGAACACAGTAGCCTCCATCATTCTTAAATGGAAGATGTTTGACACAACCAAGACTCTTCCTAGAGCCGGCCGCCCAGCCAAACTGAGAAATCAGGGGAGAAGGGCCTTGGTCAGGGAGGTGACCAAGAACCCGATGGTCACTCTGACAGAGCTCAAGAGTTCCTCTGTGGAGATGGGAGAATTTTCCAGAAGGACAACCATCTCTGCAGCACTCCACTAATCAGGCCTTTATGGTAGAGTGGCCAGATGGAAGACACACCTCAGTAAAAGGCACATGACAGCCCGCTTGGAGTTTGCCAAAAGGCACCTCAAGGACTCTCAGACCATGAGAAACAACATTCTCTGGTCTGAGGAAACCAAGACTGAACAGCTTGGCCTGAATACCAAGCGTCACGTCTGGAATAAACCTGGCAACATCCCTACGATGAAGCATGGTGGTGGCAGCATCATGCTGTGGGGGTGTTTTTCAGTGGCAGGGACTGGGGGGACTGGGAGACCAGTCAGGATTGAGGCAAAGTTAAACTCTGCAAAGTACATAGATCCTTGTTGAAAACGTGCTCCAGAGCGCTCAGGACCTCACACTATGGCGAAGGTTCACCTTCCAACAAGACTTACGACCCTAAGCACACAGCCAAGACAATGCAGGAGTGGCTTTGAGACAAGTCTCTGAATGTCATTGAGTGGCCCAGCCAGAGCTCGGACTAGAAACCAATCGAACATCTCTGGAGAGACCTCAAAATAGCTTTGCAGCAACGCTCCCCATCCAACCTGACAGAGCTTGGGAGGATCAGCAGAAGAATGGTTCAAACTCCCCAAATACAGGTGTACCAAGCTTGTAGCATCATACCCAAGAAGACATGAGGCTGTATCTGCTGCCAAAGGTGCTTCAACGAAGTACCGTAATTGCTGGACTATTAAGCGCACCTGAATATAAACCGCACCCACTGAATAATTTAAAAATATGTATTTTGTACATAAATAAGCCGCACATGTCTATAAGCCGCAGGTGCATACCGGTACATTGAAACAAATGAACTTTACACAGCCTTTAAACGAAACACGGCTTGTAACAAAAATAAATAGGCTTTAACGAAACACGGCTTGTAACAAAAATAAATAGGCTTTAACGAAACACGGCTTGTAACAAAAATAAATAGGCTTTAACGAAACACAGCTTGTAACACAAATTAAAACAGTAGCCTACCAAGAAGTCATTGGTCACTATCTTCCTCCTCCTGTGCACTGAAACCACTGAAGTCATCTCCTTCGGTGTCGGAGTTGAATAGCCTCAGAATTGCTTCATCCGATGTTGGATCGTTTTCATTGTCGCTCTCGTCACTTTCATCTGGAGGCAAATACCCCGCTGAGCTCATGCTACCCCTTCAACACGCAGCAGTCCAGCCTTTTGAAACCTGTTGATGATAGTGGATTTTTTGACAATGCTCCACGCTGTCAGGACCCACTGGCAGACTTGACCATAAGATGCTCTTCGCCTGCGGCCCGTTTTAGTGAAGGATTTCTCCCCACTTGTCATCCAAGCCTCCCACTGAACAAGGAGCGCCACCTTAAATGCACGACTTACACTGATGTCGAGTGGCTGCAAATACTTTGGGCCATCTGTTTTTCTTCCCTCTGAAAGCTTTTGTTGTCTTTTTGCACTGAGTCAGTTCCTCACGCTGCTGTTTCCAACGTCTTATCATCGACTCATTAAGGCCAAGCTCCCATGCAGCAGCTCTATTTCCTTTTCCAACAGCCAGATCGATCGCCTTCAACTTGAAAGCTGCATCATATGCATTTCTCTATGTCTTTGCCATGATGAGGGTGACAAAATTACTACCGTAATCAGAATGATGGGAAGTTTGAACGCGCTCGATCACATTATGTGACAGTGCTGAGTTTTGGCGGCATGAATCTTGTGAAAGCGGGAAAAATCCATAAATTAGCCACGTCATTGTATAAACCGCGAGGTTCAAAGTGTGGGAATAAAGTAGCGGCTTATAGTCCAGAAATTACGGTACTGAGTAAAGGGTCTGAATACTCGTAAATGTGAAAGCCGTTTTTATTTTTTAATAAATTATAAAAAGTTTCTAAAAACCCATTTTTGCATTGTCATTATGAGGTATTGTGTTGCAGCGGGTGCAGCGAAATGCTTTTGTTACTAGGTCCTAACAATGCAGTAACATGTCAAACAAGTAGACAACAAAATAAATAAATACACAAGAAATGTTGGAACGAATCCAATTAACACTAATCCAAATGCAATCTATACGTATATACGATCAGTGGCCAGTTTAGTAGGTATGCCACCCCGTTCACTGAAAATGGTTCGCTCCTACAGAGTGTGAGTCACGTGGCTGTGGCTTGCTATATAAAGCAGGCAGACAGGTATCGAGGCAATGACTTACTGTTCCATTTTATTGTTAGAACGGGCAAAAGAATCATCATTGGTGCCAGGCGTGCCGGTTCCATTATCTCAGAAACGGCCGACCTCCTGGGTTTTCCCGTACGACAGTGTCTAGGGTTTACAGAGAATGGTGCGACAAACTAAAAACATCCTGTGGGTGAAAACAGCTCGTTGATGAGAGGTCGAAGGAGATTGGCAAGAATCGTACAAGCTAACAGGCGGGCCACAAACAGGAAAATAACGGCACAGTACAACAGCGGTATGCAGAATGGCATTTCGAAACGCACAACTCTTCGGTCATTGTCACGGATTGGCTATTGCAACAGATAACCACACCAGGTTCTCCTCCTATCAGCTAAACAGAAGAAGGGGCTCCTGTGGGCATGCGATAACCAACACTGGACAATTTATGAGTGGAAAAACATAGCCTGGTCCGACAAATCCCTGTTGCATCATGCTAATGGCAGTCAGGATTTCATGGCATCCTGCCTGGTGTCAACGGTACAGGATGGTGGCGGTGGTGTAGGGAGTGTTTTCCTGGCAGATGTTAGATCCCTTGATACCAATTGAGCAACATGTCCATGCCCAAAATATTTACTCCGGGGGGGTCCGACCTGGTACTAGATGGGTGTACCTAATAAACTGGCCACTGAGTGTACACTGGATTCATTTACACCAGCAGCATACCACCCTGCATACCACTGCTGGTTTGCTTCTGAAGCTAAGCAGGGTTGGTCCTGGTCAGTCCCTGGATGGGAGCCCAAGATGCTGCTGGAAGTGGTGTTGGAGGGCCAGTAGGAGTCACTCTTTCCTCTGGTCTAAAAAATATCCTAATGCCCCAGGGCAGTGATTGGGGACACTACCCTGTGTAGGGTGCCGTCTTTCGGATGGGACGTTAAACGGGTGTCATGAGGTCATTAAATATCCCATGGCACTTATCGTACGAGTAGGGTTGTTAACCCCGGTGTCCTGGCTAAATTCCCAATCTGGCCCTCAAACCATCACTGTCACCTAAGAATACCCAGTTTACAATTGGCTCATTCATCCCCCTCCTCTCCCCTGTAACTATTCCCCAGGTCGTTGCTGTAAATGAGAACGTGTTTTCAGTCAACTTACCTGGTAAAATAACAGATAAATAAAATAAATAAAAAATAAATAAACACAAGATATACTAAGAATAATACGTATAGCAGTATATATATATTAGTGAGCTACTGTATGTCAAGAATCTAGTATATAAATAAATGTGGCATGTATAAACAGTAATTAAAATGCAATGTAGTCGAAATATTAGAATGAGCTATGTCGAGAATACAGTATTTAAACACACAGTACAAAAACCCACACAGAAAAAAATGTATGTCATTATGGGATAGCGTGTGTAGATTAGTGATGCACCGATATGACATTTTTGGCCGATACCGTTTTCCAATATTTTCCTTGCCAAAACATGCCGTTTAAGCATTCTAGTACAGTTAAATACACTGCTCAAAAAAATAAAGGGAACACTTAAACAACACAATGTAACTCCAAGTCAATCACACTTCTGTGAAATCAAACTGTCCACTTAGGAAGCAACACTGATTGACAATAAACAGGTAGATTATAGGCAATTAGCAAGACACCCCCAATGAAGGAGTGGTTCTGCAGGTGGGAACCACAGACCACTTCTCAGTTCCTATGCTTCCTGGCTGATGTTTTGGTCACTTTTGAATGCTGGCGGTGCTTTCACTCTAGTGGTAGCATGAGACGGAGTCTACAAACCACACAAGTGGCTCAGGTAGTGCAGCTCATCCAGGATGGCACATCCATACGAGCTGTGGCAAGAAGGTTTGCTGTGTCTGTCAGCGTAGTGTCCAGAGCATGGAGGCGCTACCAGGAGACAGGCCAGTACATCAGGAGACGTGGAGGAGGCCGTAGGAGGGCAACAACCCAGCAGCAGGACCGCTACCTCCGCCTTTGTGCAAGGAGGAGCACTGCCAGAGCCCTGCAAAATGACCTCCAGCAGGCCACAAATGTGCATGTGTCTGCTCAAACGGTCAGAAACAGACTATGAGGGTGGTATGAGGGCCCGACGTCCACAGGTGGGGGTTGTGCTTACAGCCCAACACCGTGCAGGACGTTTGGCATTTGCCAGAGAAGACCAAGATTGGCAAATTTGCCACTGGCGTCCTGTGCTCTTCACAGATGAAAGCAGGTTCACACTGAGCACGTGACAGACGTGATAGAGTCTGGAGACGCCGTGGAGAACGTTCTGCTGCCTGCAACATCCTCCAGCATGACCGGTTTGGCGGTGGGTCAGTCATGGTGTGGGGTGGCATTTCTTTGGGGGGGCCGCACAAGCCCTTCATGTGCTCGCCAGAGGTAGCCTGACTGCCATTAGGTACCGAGATGAGATCCTCAGACCCCTTGTGAAACCATATGCTGGTGCGGTTGGCCCTGGGTTCCTCCTAATGCAAGACAATGCTAGACCTCATGTGGCTGGAGTGTGTCAGCAGTTCCTGCAAGAGGAAGGCATTGATGCTATGTACTGGCCCGCCCGTTCCCCAGACCTGAATCCAATTGAGCACATCTGGGACATCATGTCTCGCTCCATCCACCAACGCCACGTTTCACCACAGACTGTCCAGGAGTTGGCGGATGCTTTAGTCCAGGTCTGGGAGGAGATCCCTCAGGAGACCATCCGCCACCTCATCAGGAGCATGCCCAGGCGTTGTAGGGAGGTCATACAGGCACGTGGAGGCCACACACACTACTGAGCCTCATTTTGACTTGTTTTAAGGACATTACATCAAAGTTGGATCAGCCTGTAGTGTGGTTTTCCACTTTAATTTTGAGTGTGACTCCAAATCCAGACCTCCATGGGTTGATAAATTGATTTCCTTTGATAATTTTTGTGTGATTTTGTTGTCAGCACATTCAACTATGTAAAGAATTTTTTTTTTAATAAGAATATTTCATTCATTCAGATCTACGATGTGTTATTTTAGTGTTCCCTTTATTTTTTTGAGCAGTGTAGTTAACACACACACATGGACGCAGCGGTCTAAGGCACTGCATCTCAGTGCAAGAGGAGTCACTACAGTCCTTGGTTCGAATCCAGGCTGCATCACATCCGGACGTGATTGGGAGTCCCATAGGGCGGTGCACTATTGGCCCAGCGTCGTCCGGGTTTGGCCGGGGTAGGCCATCATTGTAAATAAGAATTTGTCCTTAACTGACTTGCCTAGTTAAATAAAGGTTACACACACACCAAAAAGTTATTTTGTTGGCATTTTCGTATGTTCCCATTACCAGTAAAACATAATCGAAACCTATTTCTTTCACTTACTTGCTCTTCTGTTTAGTTTGCTTATTTGTTCAGTAGTTTAATTCTCAACCAGGATTTCTATTGAATGCCGTTTGGGTCTTTGCTAAGGAACGGCGTTTGGGTCTTTGCATGTCAAATAACACGATTTGAACTGTCAAATAACACGATTTGAACTGTCAAATAACACGATTTGAACTGTCAAATAACACAATTTGAACTGTCAAATAACACAATTTGAACTGTCAAATAACACAATTTGAACTGTCAAATAACACAATTTGAACTGTCAAATAAGCTTGTTGACCAATCAGGACCTGAAATTGACTGCACGTCATATAATAATTTAACACGTTCATACATTTTTTACGTAGCTATTACACATTGATTACACCATCACTCATATGTCACAACGATTCATCGATACGTATGCTATGATGCTGGTAAAGTTGTCTCGCGCACCTATAGTGCTGGTCATAACAAAAAAGCAAACTAGCTCATGGATGTTCTTCCCCAAAAACATAGCAAAACAACATAATCTAGATGTCATCATCTAAAACCACCCTAATTTATAAGACAGTTCTTATTTGATTAATGGTGGTCGGACCCATCTATGTGAAGCTAGTGGATAGTGGAATTTGCAGTTAGCCTTCTATATAAAAGTATGGCATAATTCTACTATTTTGATTATTTTGCATCACTGTCAATGACATACTTTAATTTTGAAGGCAAACCGCAATTTCCAATATTGTGCCTAATCTTTATTGTGGCTAGCTTCACAACACAATGGATTTTACCTTTTGAGTTGTCTCGCTGAAATTTTTCTTAGTCTTTCAAATGACTGCTCGACATTGCGGGCAAGGTTAGGAATGCTGTGTTGCATGTGTAGTGCAAAACATTTACGTGGTGTCATATACCTACGTTACATAGGTATGCACGTCAGGTTGGTTTTGCACATCGGCCTAAACTAGACATTGGCAGATACCGATGTTGCCATTTTTAGCTAATATCGTCCAATTCCGATATGTTCACCGATATATCGTGCATCCCTAGCATAGATTGATGAGGGAAAAAAATCTAATTGAATCCATTTTAGAACAAGGCTGTATCGTAACAAAATGTGGAAAAAGTCAAGGGGTCTGAATACTTTCCGAATACACTGTAGGTACCCTACCGTTCAAAAGTGTGGGGTCACTTAGAAATGTCCTTGTTATTGAAAGAAAAGCAACATTGAAAAATATTATCCATTAAAATAACATAAAATAGATCAGAAATACAGTGTCTAGTTTGAGAAACAGATGCCTTACAAGTCCTCAACTGGCAGCTTAATTAAACAGTACCTGCAAAACACCAGTCTCAAAGTCAACTCCGGTTTGCTGACCTTCTAGGCAGAGTTGCAAAGAAAAAGCCATATCCCAGACAGGCCAATAAAAAGAAAAGATTAAGATGGGCAAAAGTACACAGACACTGGACAGAGGAACTCTGCCTAGAAGGCCAGCAAACCGAAGTCGCCTCTTCACTGTTGACGTTGAGACTGGTATTTTGCAGGTACTATTTAATGAAGCTGCCAGTTGAGGACTTGTAAGGCATCTGTTTATCAAACAAGACACTCTGATGTACTTGTCCTCTTGCTCAGTTGTGCTCCGGGGCCTCCCACTCCTCTTTCTATTCTGGTTAAAGCCAGTTTGCACTGTTCTGCGAAGGGACTAGTACACAGCGTTGTATGAGATCTTCAGTTTCTTGGCAATTTCCCGCATGGAATAGCATTCATTTCTCAGAACAACAATATACAGACGAGTTTCAGAAGAAAGTGCATTGTTTCTGGACATTTTGTGCCTGTAATCAAACCCACAAATGCTGATGCTCCAGATACTCAACTAGTCTATAGAAGGCCAGTTTTATTGCTTCTTTAATCAGCAAAACAGTTTTCAGCTGTGCTAACATACTTGCAAAAGGGGTTTCTAATGATCAAATAGCCTTTTAAAATGATAAGGGTTTGCTGGAGATACTTTTTTATTGAGGCCCTTTGCCAACTTCCTTTCCACTAGGAGCTAAAAGTAAGTTGGAAGTCAAGACTGTACCTGGAAGTGGGGGTTGGCCACACATCTGGAGATCTGCTTGAACAGGGGCTCTTGGATCTTCTTGAACTGGGTGGGCTCAATGACATCCAGGATCTCCTCGATTTCCCCTAGGTACATCACCTAGGGCAGGTGGGAAACAAGACACAGATGTTCAAGAGATGCCGGTACACTTTTTTACAAATATCTGCTCCAGTGTGTGGTGTAATCTGGCAGTCATAACAGAGAAACAGACCGAAACAGCCAGACCGACATACCTCCTTCTGGCTACAGGTTTTGGGCCAAAACTTCAACAGCCCCCGAATCACCTGAGGATCGAACAGATGACATTTAGTTCCAAGTAAGAGCCTTTCATTTTTTCTGCCTGTCTTTAGTAAAAAAAACAACAACGGTAATGTGCATAGGACGATAGCGCTGCAGTATTTGACATGCTATTTACCTTGGTACAATATGAGTAATTCATGATTTTTTTTTTTTTTTTTTTTTTTAAATAAAAAAAAGTTTGAGGAAGCTAGCACTGTTTGTTCCCTATAGGAAACACACATTCCTACAGCTTTACAGGAGAGGTGACATCCACAACCCAATATGGAAAAGTAATATATGGCATTGACCATATATTTAAACGTAACCGCACACCCAACTCACTCAGGTGCTTCGCTATATCACATTTCACATTGTCTTGCACACAAAAAAAATCATACAATGATGGAAAGACCTGTGTGTTGTCCTTGTTATTGCAGACAGAGAAGAGCTCCAACTTCTTAATCATAGCCTCAATTTTGTCCTGCACATTGAATATAAACTAGACCCTGTCTTTCAAAGATAATTCGCAATAATCCAAATAACTTCACAGATCTTCATTGTAAAGGGTTTAAACACTGTTTCCCATGCTTGTTCAATGAACCATAAAAACAGCTTACAGACGGTAGGCAATTAAGGTCACAGTTATGAAAACATAGGACACTAAAGAGGCCTGTCTACGGACTCTGGAAAAACACCAAAAGAAAGATGCCCAGGTTCCCTGCTCATCTGCGTGAACGTGTCTTAGGCATGCTGCAAGGAGGCATGAGGACTGCAGATGTGGCCAGGGCAATAAATTGCAATGTCCGTACTATGAGACGCCTAAGACATCGCTACAGGGAGACAGGACTGATCATCCTCGTAGTGGCAGACCACGTGTAACAACACCTGCACAGGATCGGTACATCCGAACATCACACCTGCGGGACAGGTACAGGATGGCAACAACTGCCCTAGTTACACCAGGAACGCACAATCCCTCCATCAGTGCTCAGACAGTCTGCAATATGCTGAGAGAGGCTGACTGAGGGCTTGTAAGCCTGTTTTAAGATAGGTCCTGACCAGACATCACCGGCAACAACGTTGCCTATGGGGCACAAACCCACCGGCGCAGGACCAGACAGGACGGGCAAAAAGGGCTCTTCACTGACGAGTCGCGGTTTTGTCTCACCAGGGGTGATGGTCGGATTCGCATTTATCGTCGAAGGAATGAGCGTTACATCGAGGCCTGTACTCTGGAGTGGGATCAATTTGGAGGTGGAGGGTCCGTCATGGTCTGGGGCGGTGTGTCACAGCATCATCGGACTGAGCTTGTTGTCATTACAGGCAATTTCGACGCTGTGCGTTACAGGGAAGACATCATCCTCTCTCATGTGGTACCCTTCATGCAGGCTCATCCTGACATGACCCTCCAGCATGACAATGCCACCAGCAATACTGCTCGTTCTGACGAGTTTCAGAAGAAAGGTATTTGTTTCTGGCCATTTTGAGCATGTAATCAAACCCACAATTGCTGATGCTCCAGATATTCATCTAGTCTAAAGAAGGACAGTTTTATTGATTATTTAATCAAAACAACAGTTTTCAGCTGTGTTAACATAAAGGGTTTTCTAACGATCAATTCGCCTTTTAAAATTATAAACTTGGATTAGCTAACACAACGTGCCATTGGAACACAGGGGTGATGGTTGCTAATAATGGGCCTCTGTACGCCTATGTAGATATTCCATTAAAAATCATCTGTTTCCAGCTTAAATAGTCATTTACAACATTAACAATGTCTGCACTGTATTTCTGATCAATTTGATGTTGTTTTAAATGGACAAAAAAGTGTGCTTTTCTTTCAAAAACAAGGACATTTCTAAGTGATCCCAAACTTTTGAACGGTAGTGTACACACACACACACACACACATATATATATATAGCCATATATTACTTTTTCTTATGGGAACCTAGTGTCTCCATAGTAGATTGTAAGGAAAGTTAGTTAGTTAGAGTACCGGCTCAGTGAGGGTGGGGTCCTTCTCCAGGAACTGGACAACACAGTAGGCCAGCTGAAAGGACAAAGAACAGGCAAGTGAGTTTACGTATTTAATGTTAACAGAAACATTCCAATGAGGTGTGTACAATACACCGAGTGTATAAAACATTAGGAACACCTTCCTAATATTGAGTTGCACCGCCTTTTCCCCTCAGAACAGCCTCAATTCGTCAGGGTATGGACTCTACAAGGTGTCAAGCGGTCCACAGGGATGCTGGCTCATGTTGACTCCAATGTTTCCCACAGTTATGTTAAGTTTGCTGGATGTCCTTTGGGTGGTTGAACATTTTTGATACACACGGGAAACTGTTGAGCGTATAAAATCCAGCAGCAATGCAGTTCTTGACACACTCAAACCGGTGATCCTGGTATCTTTTACCATACCCTGTTCAAAAGCCCATTCACCCTCTGAATAGCACACATACATGTCTCAAGGCTTAAAAATCCTTATTTAACCAGTCTCCTCCCCTTAATCTACACTGATTGAAGTGGATTTAACAGTTGACATTAATAAGGGATCATAGACTGACCAGGGGAAAGCTATGTTATGGAATATTTTGTACACTCAGTGCATACAACCCTATCAGAGCTTTCAAGTGTATAATACAGCCTCTAGAAGGCACTGTTATCCAAGGCTTTTTTCAGAGCACAGTTCATTTTATCTCATGAGTTATGATTACACAGGCTTCTACATCATCTACTGTTCAAAAAGACTGACCTGACAGAACAAACGGCTAGCTAAGCTAATTACTATGTCATAATGCTGTATAACATTTGACCTATAATTCATTTTAAACCCACATAATGGCAGTTACATTTCTCAGATTTAGATAGGTGCTAAAAACAGAAGAGCGGTTGTCTACTGAGAGAGAGTAGTTAAAGCAAATTTTTAAAATGGGTTATTTATTGATCTTGTATAAGGTGTTTGGTTACCTGTGCGTGGAACAGGGCCAGTCCTTTGCCGGTGTGCATGGGGATGAGCACCTTCATCAGGAACTGCTTGTGTTCCGCCTTCAACGGCAGTGCAAAGCCATTGATGATGCTGCAGATATACAAATACAACACTCCAATCATCGCCTTGAGAAGCAAACACGCATGCATGAGAGACTGTACACACACACACACACGGGTGGGTGGTCTGAGAGGCAGAGAGAGATGAGTATTCATAGGTAGAACCAGGGAGACATTTCACTGTGGAACAAAATAACAAAGCTTCATTTTTCTTTTAACAGGAAGCACCCCCAGATGACCTTAACTCAAATAGTTGAAAAGGACAGAGGTCAGCAGTGCAACTGAGATTCACAGAATTCTGTGGTGTTAAGATGTTAACAGCAGAGCAGCCTGTAGAAGCACTCAAGGGAACCTCTAGTGTAGCGATATGAGTAAATCAGGTAAAATGGAGATATTATGGCATATGAGTGTACAAGGTTTCATGTCCTAGTTCCACCTAATACAATGTCATGTGCTTGCTGTGCTACTGCAGTTTTGTGCAACATGCAGCTAGAGTCAAAGATGCCTGATAACATTGCTATATGTTGATTTTGTCGATGCATGCTTGAAATCACACCACAAAAACCGCTGGACTCACCTCCCCAGTATCTCCAGGAGCTCGGCCACTCCATTGAAGTGATCGGTCTCGTAGATGAACCTACCAGAATCAGACAACACAAACCACAATCAAACTTCAAATGACTACACAGAGACTACAGGAGCGTATGGTTCTGATTGGACACAATGGAGCAGAGAGAGAGAGAGAGAGAGTGCATTAGGAAGGCTAAAATGGCTCCCTCTGCTGACTTTGATGCTCACTGAGTCGAATCACAACGTGTAAAAGCTGTGAAATGTGCTCAGCCACTGTAGTGCTCCTAACCCAACTAATCCCCCCCTACCTCATTTGCAGAAAGCAGAGCAGTAGACCCAACAGCCCAAACAGAGCCCCCCCCAAACAATGATTTTTATTTTTGAGTGACCCATTTTGGGCTGTCTGGAAGCCGTTGGTACAGCCCTGCCAGTCAGACTGTGCAGTGGGCATGGAGGCTCTAATGGAGCACTTGAATGCCCTCCGATGGCATTTTTAATCCTGCCGGCAGATGGTCAACGTTGAGTGGGCTCCTCCCTCAATCAACAAGGAGTAAAGCGTTTCTCTGTAACCACAGCAACAGGAATCTCTGCTGTGCTTCTGTGTCTCATGATTATTTAATTATACTTGAGTAATGTGAATGGAGGTACAGTTTTGCTAGTGGTTGTGACTTGAGATGAGACATTATGTTTGGGGTTAGGAGTGGAGCCCGAAGGATTGAGAAAGGCTCAACATCATTGCAATCCAAAATAATGACTCTACTGTCATCATAGCACTGCATCTCGAAAGTCTGAAACTATCCATTATGAGAATCCCATTTGACTTTTGACCCTATGACCAAAGGACATTTCCTCTGCACTGACAACAGATGTGCTGTGGGGTCTGACAGAGATAGTCTTAATAATTTCCCATCTATCAGTTGTCCCCAAGCCGCTGCTGCTGTTTCTGTCTGAAAGAGCATGGCTGGGAAAGCCTGCCAAGGAAACACTCACAGCAGCACAGTTCCCCTTCTCAGCCAGGGCATTGACAGAAAGAAGAGGGGAAACTAACTGACAGGTGTGGGCTTTCAGAGACATACTGGTGGTTGCAGTTTGAAAGGAGGTGGTGGTCAGTGGTGGCATTGTAAAAGGAGCCAACTGGAGAAAAACACAAGGGTCGTATTCATTAGGCAACAAGCGGAGGAAAATAGACTGAAACACGGCGGGACTACCTGAACTCCAATGAGAAATGCTCATTTCTATTCCGTTGTGAAACGTTTTGCTACCGTAGGCCCTAATGAATACGGCCATGGACTTTTTATGGGCTGAGCTGCGGGGGGTTTGAACCCAGTTTTAAAGGATCCCTGTGTGGGTCTTTGAAGGATGCCCTGCTGTTCGTTCCGGTGAACGAGGGGCACTTCACTATTCACTCACCGCAAGAAGATGTTGTTGATCTGCTTCCTGATGAAAGCCCGCAACCCCAGGAACTTCCCGTAGATCCGATGCAGGACAGTCTTCAGGAAGTCCCTCTCCCGGGGGTCCTCACTGTCAAACAGTTCCAGGAGCTGCCATGGACAAAGAGGAGACAGAGAGACAGACAGAGAGACAGACAGAGAGACAGACAGAGAGACAGACAGAGAGACAGACAGAGAGACAGACAGAGAGACAGACAGAGAGACAGAGAGCGAGACAGAGAGCGAGACAGAGAGCGAGACAGAGAGCGAGAGCGAGAGACAGAGACAGAGAGAGACAGAAAAAGAGGACATCAACTTATAGACTACCTTCCCAGTGTCATTCCCAAAGCTAGAATAGAAAGTTTTGTTTCTGACGGCTCTGTCTCTCTCCATGGTGACAGTGGTGTTTAGCTTAGATTTTATTTTCTAGATGCTGTGCAAAGGTCCTCTGTTACCAAAATTGTCAACAGAAACAAATAGAAGCCTAAACATACAAAACGTCCAAGTCACACCTACAGAGGGTGGTATAAAAAGAAAATAAACATAATTTAAAGACAGTTTCAACTAAAGCTTACAACCTCTATCATCAAATGCAACACATATAATCCACTATATGCCTGCTAGTAGTCATTTAAGCAAAGAGTGGACATAATCAAATCATATCTTATTGCAGCCATCGACCACTTTTATAACATGCACATGTAGACACCATATTGTATATAGATACAAACCCTTGGCATAGAAAAAGGCTATTTCCATCCTTCAGTATGATGAGTCATTAGTACTATAACGTTACTCTTTAAAGGAGCGGAGCCGTTTAGAAATATGCCACTGAGCTCAGAGGAATAGACTAGCTAGCTCTGATCTCGGGAGGGTCCTAAAATGTGGGCTTCGTCTTTCTATGGGGTTGCCAGCACCACAATGACAGGGTCGCCATTCCAGCAGAGAAGTGCCACAATTACAGTCCTGCCTTCCTCCCCCAGCCTGACACCAAACGCAGCACACTCCTCTGTTGCAGACACAAAGATACTATGAGGCTTCATCCCAATACTATTCATGGGTTCCTTTGCAATGTACTTACTGTAACCCTGCACTGATTCGACAGGACTCCATCAAGTCTGTTTAAATCAGCGAGCACAAGGAAATAGGCCATATGAAAGGATGCTGCTGCTTAGTATTATTGGGATGTGTCCCCTTCCAGGCTATGATTAAGCTATGCAGGAGGCCAGGGTCAATATTCAATCACCATCAATGATAATCAAGACCCGACCAGTGGGATTTCACCCAGCGGCTAATGCAGTTTGTCCTGAACATGACCTTTGCTATGTCTGTTATGTTACAGCAGTATTAGGAGCTGAGCGGATGGTGTTCATCCGAACATATGTTCTGTCCTACAAGGTCACCCAAGAAGAGCCCCATGTCTCTTACACAAAGCGCCCAGAGGGACACTTTACTGTGAGTTAGTCATTGTCAATCTACACGTTTCACAGTATGAAGTTGAACTATAAAACATTCTGAGAGTAGAGTGGAATAGAGACTACTGTATTACACGATTGGTGCTAATGTGCCAAGTCAACACGTCTTAGCACCAAAGAAAACAAGACAGTACAGAACGATCCTATCCAATGTCGTGTTCAGTAGTGCACACCGTAGCAAAAAGTTTTGTAACAAAAATTCTATGTTCTCACTAGACAGGTACTTAAGTAGCTCCCTGTTTCAATACATTGTCTCCATTACAAAACACGACCCAGTTGTCTTAAATGCCGCCTCCCATGTCCTCTGCCTCTGACAATGTCAAGGCACCAGCTAGCACAGCGGTTTCTCTTAATTGCCTTTGGCGCCGTGTTCAAACGCAGTACGGCTGCTTTGAAATGAGTCAATCAGTGCACAAAGTCACTGTCACATTACGGCCTGTGTTCCAACCAACCTCCAGCAAGGTCAATTCTCTCTGCAAAAGTGTAGTTACTGATGGTTCAACTGAAATGACAAGGTCCCCCCTGAACAAGCCATTAGGTTTCTAAAACCTACACTCAAAGTATAGTTATTTTCTCTGCAGATCTAAGACTACCTGCAACTGCAGATAAAAGAGGCAAAGCAAAGAGCTACGTTCTGCTAAAATTCATAGAAAGCAGTGTTGAGCTCAATTTAACACCTCATGATATTGATCGGGAAGCAGAACAACAGATCTATGTTTTTGTGTCAAGCCCCGACACCCACCGAGACCTGGTTTGAAGGAGAATGCTGCATAAACAAAATGACTGGTCCTCATCAGGTCTGTTTATGTGCAGCAGCACTCTGAGAGAAGCTTACAGAAAGGTGTTGAAAATTTATCGCAACCCCGGCTGTGTGTGTATGTGTGCTGTGCGTACACACTATGCACATGCATGCATTTGAGAGAGGTGTACTTAATAATACTTATTATGGGTGTGCTATAATGCATGTACAGTCTACACTGTAGCTATGTGCAGTACATTTATTGAGAAGGCCGAGAGAGGGAGGGAAGGAGGAAGTGGGTCTGGAGCGGCAACATAAACAAGCGGGGTGTATCCACGGGGAGGTCGTGACCTCTAGTGCATCCTTTCTCTCTGCCCCGGCTGAGCCTCAGTCTGTGCTCCAAGGTGAAAACTGCCCGCCTGGCCTGCCTGCAGCTCTCTATCCTTTCGCTGCCTGCACTTGATGTGACGGTACAGTTAAATAATAACCTCCCTGCATGGGAACGGCTCAATCAGATGCACCGCTTGTGTCCCAAATGGCACCCTATACCCTATTTAGTGCACTACTTTTGACCAGAACCCTATGGGCCGAGGTCAAAAGTAGTAGGGAATAGGGTGCCATTTGGGACACAGAAAATAAGACCACTCAGTGGGCTCTCACAGAGAAATATCTGCCTGGACAGGCTAACCGTGCATTAGGAGGGGGAGAACAGAGGGAACGTATGGAGGCCGTAAGTGTTTTATCTGACCTGTTACACTGTAAGTGTTTTATGTTTTGCCAACACATAGGGCCACCCTAAGAGGTTCACAGCATACATCTAATGGTAGGGATTAGACTCACACAAACAGCCTCTTTATATACAGGGAGCAAATGCAATACTGGTTAACAATACCTAAAAGGTACAAAACTGCATGTGTGCGCGCACACCCAAACCCGTAACAGTGTAAAAATAGAAAGTGTTAAAAAGTGAGAAAGGGAACAGAGAAAGAAAATGCTAATGTAGGCCTACTTTGAATGCATGACTCATAATAGATTTCAGTTCAGTTCTAGCACAGCGATGCATCTTTTGAAGTGACTAAATGACTTGTTCAACAGCAAAGGGCCTGTTCAGGTTCAGGATACGGCCGGGGCAGCTGAGAATAACTCCTCACGAACACCAGTCAGTCAGCAAATCAGCCAGCCAGTCGGTAAGAACAGAATGTCCCGAGTGATTCTCCTGCCATGTTGTCCCATCAGGCTCGCTCTCCCAGTCCCCCTGCCCTGACAAGCACAGAGCTGAGAGTGAAGACATGGGCATTCTGATCCTACCACAGCAGAAGCCTTTAAAGAGCGACTGCCTCTAAAAAACAACTAATCCCTTTGAAAACGGTCTGTGTGGCATCTAGTCAAACATATATTCTAGTGTCAAAATGAACTTCAAAGTGTAAGTAGGATCATTTAAGTCATACAATCGGTCTCATCTAAAAAACAGTTTGGAACCTCTGTGCATCACGAGTAAAATGAAGGTTGGGTTTGGATTATAATTGTCAACAAATCATGCTCCCTTTTGTCAAGCTCCAAGTGCATATCACCCGTCCACCTGCGTCCCTTCATTGAATGGGGCTCCCTTGTTTCTGTTACATTATGTTACGTCACCTCCAACACCTTCAAAGGATCGTGGTCAGCATGCCCTGCCAAAGGATCCTGTCCTGCGGAATAAGTGGTTGGAGTTCGTTGGTCCCCAGTGGTGGTGAGTGTACCAGTAGGTAAATCATAGACTGCTGGTTATGTACTTGTTGATAATCAATATCGCTAGCATAGCTGACGTTAGCTAGCAAGCTAGCTACCTAACCTTAGCCTACCTCAAAACTCAGATACCATAACGTCAAAATCCGGCAAATAACGTTAATGAGCAGTAAAATCTTTCGTCATGATAGTGATGTCGCCAGATTGACTTTAGGTGCAGTATAACTTTAGCCAGTTAACATGAGCATTGCTAGGTATTTTTGACAAACTTTGCTAGTAACAGTAATGACAACATTGCCATCTCTCTAAAGTAAATTTGACGACATAATACGGCAACGTTGTTTCCTACTAATCATTTGCCTACTTTAGCAATGTAATCGTATTTCCATGCCACTATGTTAGTGCAATTCAGACGAAACCGCCACAGCCTCTGAGACACGAATAAATATGGGATGCATCTATGGTGGTACTAGCTAACTAATGTCTGACTACAACAGCAACCAACATGCAGCAACAGACTCAGACCGACCCAGGGACATAACAAAACATGTCACAGTAGGTTGCATAATGTAACAGCGTCACCAGCCTGAATCTAATCCAATCTGAAGCCAGTCAGTCTACATCCGTAAAGTATAGAATTAGCTTCCAAATGAGATTACGTTATTTCTCGAGCTGTGTTGATAATTGATGGATGATGACAATTGTTGACTTTTTCTGTTAGACAACGTGCACATTTGTGTGCCCGACTGATCCCCTGGTCATGAATGGATGCAGAGACCTACCAGAAAGAGCAAAGGCGGGTATCATAGCATGTCCAGCAATGTGATTGAAATGGTTTAGCGACCTCCAAAGATAATTCCCATCAATGGGGCTCTGGTAAAGACCTCACCTCTTGCCTGCTAACCAACAATTATTGTTGGGGAGAACAGAATTAGGTAGGTTTAGTCTGACCTGTTCAAAATTCAACATAATATATGTTTGTGTGTCAGATATCACCTATCCCTAACTGCCATTGGTAATAGAACAGTGACTGTGTGTATGCGTTTACACATGCATGAGATGCAGAGAGACGTGTCACTCAACACATCCCACTATGAGGTGATTACTAATACAGTACAGCACAAATGTTCACTAATAGCAACACCCGTTTCATTCCATGTGCCACTGATGACCTCTGCTTATTTCTACAGATGGACCGGAGATGCTTTTGCCAGACGGCAGCCTCAGTCGTTTGATGGGGAGACCATCATTGGGTAGGTTTTATCTGACCTGTTCAAACTTCAACATAGTACCTGTTTGTGGGTCACTGCCATTGGTAAAAAAAAAAAAAAAAAAAAAAAAAGTGACTATGTGTTTATGTGTTCACAGCAACATGTATGGAGCCAGCACGTGGAGGTTTGCAAGATGATCTGATTAAATTCAGACTGACAGATGGGCTTGATACTGATGTCTGTGAATGGAGAGAGACTTAGCACTCGGTATTAAACGCTGTGTATTCTGCACCCGGATCAGGGAACTCTTGTTGTATAGGGGACACTACACAGGAAGGTATGTCCACTGACATGTTTGCCAAGGCAGCCCCATTACCACCAGACAAAAATGCTGATTGGCACAGTATCTGTATTACAATGACAAAGAAACATGAAAGGTGCACGTTGTATCAACAGAACACTGCTTCTATGGTATTTTGTAAAGGATTGTTTGTTCTACATGGACTTGCTACTACATTTGAAAGTTACCAAACACTTTTCTTTTTTATATCAACATAAATTCAGCAATGGCATTCTTCTCATACTACTCTGTAGGCTACTGACCTATTATTCAAAGCTTCCTCCGGCATCTCACCATACATGGGCCTGTTGTTATTGAACTCAACCCCCAGGAGGTTTGTTTGTTGTGATTGAGTGGGGGGAAACAGCCCGCGGGCAAGGTTCTGACAGGTGGGTGTCTTGGAGGTGTTAAGGACACACCCAAGAAACACCCACATTATACCACACCACTAAGCCAACTCACGTTTGGCTTATGTCATGGCCGCCAACATTTCCTCAGGAGCAAGCCAAGAAACAAAGCCAAATCAGCGGGTGCAGTTCCCCTTTAAGTGTATTCGGAAAGTATTCCGACCCCTTGACTTTTTCCACATTTTGTTGTTACAGCCTTATTCTAAAATATATTAAATATTTTTTCCTCCCTCATCAATCAACAAACAATACCCTGTAATTACAAAGCTAAAACTAATTTGTAGAAGTTTGCAAATTTATATATAAAAAAGAAAGACCTTATTTAAATAAGCATTCAGGCCCTTTGCTATGAGACTTGAAATTGAGCTCAGGTGCATCCTGTTTCCATTGATCATCCTTGAGATGTTTCTACAACTTGATTGGAGTCCACCTGTGGTAAACTCAATTGATTGGACATGATTTGGAAAGGCATACACCTGTTTATAGAAGGTCCCAGAGTTGATAGCATGTCAGAGCAAAAACCAAGACATGGGATCAAAGGAATTGTCAGTAGCGCTCCGAGATAGAGAGTTCCTCTGTGAAGACAGGAGAACCTTCCAGAAGGACAACCTTCTCTGCAAGACTCCACCAATCAGGCCTTTATGGTAGAGTGGCCAGACGGAAGACACTCCTCAGTAAAAAGGCACATGACAGTCCGCTTGGAGTTTGCCAAAAGGCACTTAAAGGACTCTGACCATGAGAAACAAGATTCTCTGGTCTGATGAAACCATGATTGAACTCTTTGGCTTGGATGCCAAGCATCGCGTTTGGAGGAAGCAGGCCCCATCCCTAAGGTGAAGCATGATGGCAGCATCATGCTATGGGGATGTTTTTCAGCAGCAGGGACTGGGATACCAGTCAGGATCGAGGGAAAGGTGAACAGAGCAAAGTACAGAGAGATCCTTGATGAAAACCTGCTCCAGAGCACTCAGGATCTCAGACTGGGGCAAATGTTCACCTTCCTATAGGACAATGACCCTAAGCACACAGCAAAGACAACGCAGGAGTGGCTTCGGGACGAGTCTCTGAATGTCCTTGAGTGGCCCGGACTTGAACCCGATTGAACATCTCTGCAGAGACCTGAAAATAGCTGTACAGCGACGTTCCCGATCCAACCTGACAAAGCTTGAAAGGATCTGCAAAGGAGAATGGGAGAAACTCTCCAAATACAGGTGTGCCAAACTTGTAGCATCATTCCCAATAATACTCTAGGCTGTAATCTCTGCCAAAGGTGATTCAACAAAGTACTGAGTAAAAGGTCTGAATACTTATGGAAATGTGATCAGTTTTTTACTTTTAATACATTTGCAAAAATGTATAAAAAACTGTTTTTCCTTTTCATTATGGGGTATTGTGTGTAGATTGATGAGGGGGGGGACAATTTAACCCATTTTAGAATAAGGCTATAACGTAATAATAATAATAATAAGTCAAGAGGTCTGAATACTTTCCGAATGCACCGTCTATGGATGATTTATAAAGCTAGACACATTTAACAGTTAGGCTGTTGATTATAGACCAAATTAAGTTGTTTCCTCTCGCCTCACTTTTCTTAGACAATTAAAGGTAAGGGCTGTTTTCTCGTCTCTTAACTCAACTGCTGTCCCCGCCACATTGTTCTATGTTAAGCACATAGCAACTAGGAAAAGGTGCCAATTCAACAGCGCACTGATGTTTAAGAACAGCAAATGGGAGAAACCACATGTTATAAAATTATATATATATTTTTTAGTTTTGCACCATTGTTCTTATGTAAATAACCATATACAATTTCAGTAGCACATGCCTTAGAGTGATGCACTGTGCCATCCCCAAGGTCTCCACAATGGATTAGTCCACTAAGACAGGAACAAATCAGACAGGTGTCTTGTACACAATGATAGTGTTTTTTCTTTTGCTACTGCTCGACTAAAGAAATCTCAGTCGAGCAACAGCCTATTGACCAAACAATCGACCAGTCGACTAAATGGGGTCAGGCCTAGATTAAATACATAAATTCTGGCATTTTTTTCCCATAATGAGGCCAGTGTCTGAATTCATTTGTTGTGGCAGAGAGGAGGAAGTAGAACCATACAGGGACTTGAAAGTTTCTCAGAATTTAGCCACGATCCCAATCCGAATGAGCGGTTAAATAATATCAGATTTAGCCTTTCTGATTCGTCTTACACAATGATTCCTCAGTTGCTTAAAAGCCTGCCAGTCTGGGCCAAAGCCTGTGTTCCTGGTCTTGATCCAAGCATCATCTTTTTTATGAACGACGGAAAATTCCAGAGTAAAACCAGGCATTCAATCTACCTTCAACCTTGAATTTTTTTTTAAGGGAGCATGAATATCTACAATAGTATTGAAGTTCATCTGCAAAAAGGCTCAAAGCTAAATCAGGTTCAGGGATAGCTGAAATACAATCAAAGGTCACTAAAATAAAAAAGCTTGTTCACTGAAGGTTTTAAAAGTTCCTCTTTGATGACATGAGGCTTAGATTTTTGTATTCTCACATTTGTAACACAAACAACTGGGCAATGGTCACTAATGTCTTGGGCGAAGACACCAGTAGAAACATATTTCTCTGGTGTATTCGTTGAAATAAGACCAAATTAGAGTGGACTTTGAAGGATCTTTAGGGTTGGGCCGTGTAGGCTTAGTCTCTAGCTGGATTAGGTTTAGATCATTACATGCCTTTTACACTGAACAAAATATAAAAGCAACGTGTAAAGTGTTGGTCCCATGTTTCATGAGCTGAAATAAAAGATCCCAGAAATTGTCCATTTGCACAAAAAGCTTATTTCTTTCAAATTTTGTTTTACATTTAAAAAGCATCTTTGCCAAGATAATCCATCCACCTGACAGGTGTGGCATATCAAGAAAATTATTAAACAGCATGATCATCTTGTACTGGGGACAATAAAAGGCCACTAAAATGTGTTGTTTTGTCACACAACACAATGCCACAGATGTCTCAAGTTTTGAGGGAGCGTGTAATTGGCATGCTGACTGCAGGAATGTCCACCAGAGCTGTTGCCAGAGAATTGAATGTTAATTTCTCTACCATAAGCTGCCTCCAACGTTTTAGAGGATTTGGCAGTACGTCCAACGGGCCTCACAACTGCAGACCACATGTATGGTGTCGTGTGAGTGAGCAGTTTGCTGTTGTCAACGTTGTGAACAGTCTCCCATGGTGGCGATGGGGTTATGGTATGGTCAGGCATAAGCTACGGACAATGAACACAATTGCATTTTATTGATGGCATTTGAATGCACAGAGATACCGTGACGAGATCTTGGAGGCCCATTGTCGTGCCATTCATCTGCCGCCATCACCTTATGTTTCAGCATGATAATGCACAGCCCCATGTCGCAAGGATCTGTAGTCTATGCAACCTATATTATGTGACTTGTTAAGCACATTTTTATTCCTGAACTAATTTACTTGCCATAAGGGATTGAATACTTATTGGCAGAAGACATTTCAGATTTTCCTTTTAAATTAAATTTGTACAAATTTCAAAAAACATCATTCCACTTTGACATTATAGGGCCTTGTGTGTAGGCCAGTGACCAACATATCAATTTAATACATTTTTAATGTAAAGGGGTGTGAATTCTTTTTGAAAGCATTGTACAACGCCTAGAAATACTTCAAGCCAATTCATGCTTTAATTTAATCAAAATGAATATTTGGGAAAATATGACACATTCAAGGCTTTCATGTTGATGTTTTGGTAGAGTTTTTTGTCCAGCATCAGCAGACTCACAGGAAGCCGTACTGTGGTGACAACACCTCCGTAACTACGGTAATGACAGGGCTGCACTTTCTTCCCCTCTGCATGCACTCACATACTGTAGTACACACGTGCGTGCACACACACACACTCTTTTGAAGACCATCAATGAGCTAAACATTCGCAGAGGGATGCATTTTCCCCAGACAAACATTTCTAAAATAAATACTTACTGCTCACCAAGATGAAATTAAACACATTCTAACCATCAGTTCCACTGTGAGCATATCGATATCATACAGTCCCTCTCCCATGTCAAGATCTGTCTCTAACAAGCTTACAGAGAGACAGGGGAAAGCACTGACACTACAACAAAAAAAAACTGGGCTTGTTCTGCCCTCCCTCTGCTCCTCTTCCCGAGCCTCTCTCTGACCACAGTCCCCTTTTTCTCTTCCTGCAATATAAACAGGGAGCTATTCAAAGCTCCCCACGACACCACTCGCATCATGGAAATTTAGCCTGAGCACCTCGGATGCTGCAGCTCAGCCAACATTCCAGACCGTAGTATTAGTCCCTGTTCACTCCCTTGCCCTGGGGAAAGCAGGACGGCTCGATAAATACGCACGGCACAGCCCCGGTAGGTTGCTCCTGCAAGGGTGAGACTGGGTTGTATTCATTAGGGCACATTGTAGCAAAACGTTTAATTACAAAATGTGAACACCTGCGTTTCTTATTGACAGTCCAGGTCGTATCTCCCAGTTTGTCTGTTTTCTACCATTTGGTGCCAAATTAATATGACGGTATAGATCCTGGAATACCAAGCCGAAGCATACGAGGACTATCTGTCATCATGGCAGACATAACCATGACAAACTAGGCTAAATGCTGAGACTGACACTGAAGAAATGTAGAAGTTGTTGTAAGATGACGTCCTCCAAAGGGACACCACATGCCTCCATCAACTGACGTTCAGAAGATGTCATGTTAAAATAACTGGTTTTGATAACTGCCAGGAGATATAAATCACATCATTTTGGTCTTTCATACTCTGAACTTGATGCTCTCGAACAAAAAACAGGAAAGGAAGTTGGTGCTGTTTTCGTTTAAACTAAATCAACATGACCGCTTACAAAACAGATTAATTTCTCAAATGATTATCCAAATCCGAAGAGTAGATGTTTAACAGTCAGTCTGAGGCTTGTAATGCTGCCAGGCCTGTCTTTTTGGGTCTGTGTGTACACTTTAGTTCCACATATAAATAACACAGTAAACAACAGGAAATGAGTCTCTACAATATTTGGTGAATCAATACAATAGCTTTAAGCAACACTGACAGACCAGGGATGTATTCGTTAGTGCACACTATTAAGGAAAATTGGGATCCTTAATGTTAAGAAAAATCCCTAACCAAAAATATATTGGGCATAGATGCAGAAAGAAACAGCATAGTGGGTCAATTTCCAAAACAACTAAGAGCGATGAAGCGCAAGGCTCAACTTATCTCAATATCCTAGCATATTCATTGATAATAGGCCCTGCTTTATTGAAGTTGTGAGACATAGCATCCCAAGAAATTGCGAGATACAGCATTTCCAGCTTTTGATTGCTGATAAGCCAGGCCTAGTACACGGTTCTGACTATCTGCCTGGTGGCCGATATGCCTTTACCGTGCCCCTCCCCTCTCTCTCAGTCCCTCGCTAGCTTGCTATGAAAGATGCAAGTATTTTGTTTTCTCGGAAGTAAGGCAACAAATCAGTCTCCTCTGTTCCCAAAATACTGAATCTTAGGAGTCGATTTCTCCACCCCTACGTCGTCATCGCTAACAGTTGGAAAATGGCAGAGAAAGGCAAGTGACAGCAGCAAAGTCCTGTATGGTAATACTTTGAGAAGTTAAATGAGAAGGAAATGCAAACTTTCCAAGGTGAAATTGAGGTACAGTAATTGTAGTACAGGTGCAATGCTTAACGCTCTGAATTCACGTTGAATTCTATTAATGTTTCTTATCGCTTTAACTGAAAACCGAAAATAAAATGGCAGTTGAAACTTATTTTTTAAATGGTCTATTTGGAACATCCCTATACACCATAGCAAACACAGCAAAACGTTTTTCAACATAACACATTATGCAACAAAAACAAGTTTCTTATTGGTCAAGTTGAATGTTTTCGGAAATTTGCTTTCTATTGAATACACCCCTACTGATGGTGATGTCATGTGGCCATTTAAGTGACTGACGATGACGGCATGAAATCTGAGAGGATAAGGGTCATTAACAGGTCAGTGTGACATCAGATGCGATGCTTACCTGCAGCACGAACTTCTGATCAATGTAGCGCTTGGCGATGCTGGGCTGAAAGTCTGGGTTCTCCAAGAATCGTAGAAGGAACTCATAGACAAGCTGAAAAAATCAAATACAAATCTATGAAACGGTACATGAATCGTACATAAAGCTCATACTAACAGGTATAAAACATACATAAAGAAAAGCTAAGAAGAGGTCAAATTAAAGTGACGTGGTTTTACCTGTATGTGTGGCCATGAGGCTTCTAGAGTGGGCTCATCCTCCTCTGGGTCAAAATCGGGGTTGTCACTAGGCGGAAGAGTCCGCAAAATGTTGGTGCAGATCTGTGAACAAGAAGACATATAATGAATACACTAAAACTGCAAAAAGGGACACGAAAGCACTTTGCCAAAGGGAAAACTTTCACCCACTCTCTATGGCAAGCAGACCTTAGATTTGGTGAGCTACATGAAATTCAAAGATTATACAGGTGTTTGAGGTATTACACTGTTTATCCATTAGGTTTCCACTCATACAATACATAATGAAAGAAGAACCAGAATGGTCTTTCCTAAGATATTTCATGTCTAATGCAGTTTGGCTAGCTGTTACAGTCAAACTAAAATCTAATTAAGCAATAAGGCCCGAGGGTTGTAGTATATTCAAGCAATAGGGATGTAAGGATTCACCGATATGCAAGGGTTTCCTAGTCGATCACCAAACACTTCTGTAAAAAGTTTTGCACAGTTTGGGGTAGGTGCACTTGATTCAGCTGCCCTGTACGCTGGGCAGTTTAAATGTTCATTCTGAACCATATAATGAGTCTGAAGGTACAAACTCCAGCTATCATGCAGGCCCTGAGAGAAAAGCAAGTGTACATATAGGCCTACGGCTGGCCAATCAAATAGCTCAGATCACTGTGTCTGCAACTTTCACTAGCCCACAGCGAAATTGATAGTCGTCTACTGTGTAAAATAAAATAAAAACATGACTAGAGAGACTGTCAACAAATACAGCAAAGAGCTGCTGTTTTTATGAGTTCATGTTTAAGATTTTATTCGGCACTGTCAACACTTTATAAGCCATAAAACACCATCTCCCTAGCCACTCAAGCTATCGATAGACGTGCGTTATTAGCAGCGCGTTTCTAATATAGAGGAGTATTTCACGCTCTATGATCATACGAGTAACAACAGTAATACTGAAGTGTGACATGACTCATCTCTCCCTCCCTCCTCCGACGCTGATCAGAAGCATTTGATGGTCAATGTAGCGCTTGGCGATGCTGGGCTGCATCAGATGCAGTCCAGTAAAAAGAAAAGTATCAAATAAAATAGACGCAAATGATTTCAATTATGCCTCACAAGTAATAAAACACATTCTATATTACCAGGGTGATCATATATAATTTTACAATGGTCAGAAAATAACATTGGCAGGGTAATTCAAGAATAACTTATATGCAGTGATAATGTATTGAGCCTATAGCCTACTGCACAAACCTTATTGCTACAGAACTGTTTTTAATATGTTAATGTTGCATAGGTTTAAATTTTTTAAAGCATCATGTTTAAAAGAAATCTGAGCGTTCGATCTCAGCCTGCCTTTTGGTTCAGAAAGTGATCTCGGCTCAGAAAAGGTTGGTGACCACAGGTCTAAACCATTCGATTATGAGACGGTTGAAATCCAAAGTTGTGCTATATATTCATTGGCTATGTCATAGCAAATTTTTAAATAGAAATATTGATAAATTACTAGCTCGAACACTTTTCATCTGCAAAAATGACAAATTAATTAGTGGGTGATGAGATCATCACATGGATTTGTTCCCCGAATCAAACTGAATCGTTTCAAACTAAAACGTCTAGTTTCTGTATCGTATCGGACCCCGTGTATCTAGATACGTATCGAATCGTCTTGAAAGATAAAGATGCATATCCCTATTAACACTAGAACCGCCTGGCCTTTCAGTATATAAGTACCTGCTGAGAACGTTGCCGGAGTCCACTTGTCAACCTGCAACCATGTCAACCTGCAAGGTGCGCAAACATAAGCACCAACCCTTGATAAATAGTTAAAACTATTGTAAAGGATTATTTGCATAAAGAAATATATTAATGACAAGAAAAAAAATAAAGTCATTTGTTGATTGTATTGGACACTATATTGTGCCCTTATACCTGTGCCTTGGCTTCTTTTTATGTTTTGGGTCCACAGCACAGGTTCAGGGTTTTGTGTGAACATGCCCCACAAACAAATTGGTTGCACTGCAGTTTTCATGGGCCTTCTTTCGTGTACACCTGCCGACTTGACATTGTGTCTTCTTTTTCCCGAGTGGAAGCTGTGGTGCTTGGGGAAGCGGGAGAGCAGGTCTCAGTTGGCTCAGTTCTGGTTTAACTGCGACGACGCTCAGGCATCACAGGCGGATGCTCGAAGTCAACGTAGGAATCAGATAAAGAAGAATCGATTTCAAGCTCAATATTCGATCCTCCATCTGACTCCAATCCATCTAAATTCTGCAGCATTTGCAATGCGGTCAGTGTGTCCATTAGTTTGGTTCGGCTTGCTATTGTGAACTACACACGTTGTATGTTGTTCTCAGTGTCTGATTTGACTCTCTGAGGGGAGATTATATAGGCTACCATTTCCTGGCTTTCATAATACATTAATTAGAGCGCCTGCCCACTTCTCTTTATCATTACACTATTGTTCTAAATTCAAATCATCCTCTTCACCCTCATCATTCAGTTCATTGAAGTCACATGCACCATAATCAGTTTCTATTTGGTTTACCGCGCATTCATCCATAGACGACAAAATAGCATATTTTAATTGTATGTTTATTGTGTAAATAGTTTTTGCTTAGTAGCCAGAGCAATCAATGCCTCTGCGTGAGTGGTCATGTCATTTCTCAAAATAGATATCTATCTTATCTCTATATTGTTTTATGTCCTATGGATTTGAGAAGAAACATGGCGTTCAATTTAAAAGTGAGTGTCGGGTAGCCTTCATTCTTGCCTAGCTGATGTGATGCTGTGCAATTTTCCTTCTTTTTTTAACCTATTTTTTTCTCTGGCCTCAATTGATTTAGCCAGATATCTAATGATTAGCATTAGCGGCTAACACCATTTATTTTAGACACTTTCTAAGAAAAGACAAATTGTTTACAGACATTACAATGCATAAACTAATAAACTCAGCAAAAAAAGAAACGTCCCCTTTTCAGGACCCTGTCTTTCAAAGATAATTCGTAATAATCCAAATAACTTCATAAATCTTCATTGTAAAGGGTTTAAACACTGTTTCCCATGCTTGTTCAATGAACCATAAAAAATGTATGAACATGCACCTGTGGAACGGTCATTAAGACACTAACAGCTTACAGACGGTAGGCAATTAATGTCACAGTTATGAAAACTTAGGACACTAAAGAGGCTTTTCTATTGACTCTGGAAAAACACCAAAAGAAAGATGCCCAGGGTCCCTGCTCGTCTGCGTGAACGTGCCTTAGGCATGCTGCAAGGAGACATGAGGACTGCAGATGTGGCCAGGGCAATAAATTGCAATGTCTGTACTGTGAGACGCCTAAAACAGCACTACAGGGAGACAGGACGGACAACTGATCGTCCTCGTAGTGGCAGACCACATGTAACACCTGCGAACCAGGTACAGGATGGCAACAACAACTGCCTGAGTTACACCAGGAACGCACAATCCCTCCATCAGTGCTCAGACTGTCCGCAATAGGCTGAGAGAGGCTGGACTGAGGGCTTGTAGGCCTGTTGTAAGGCAGGTCCTCACTAGACATCACCGGCAACAACGTCGCCTGTGGGCACAAACCCACCATCGCTGGACCAGACAGGGCTGGAAAAAAAGTGCTCTTCACTGACGAGTCACGGTTTTGTCTCACCAGGGGTGATGGTTGGATTCGTGTTTATCGTCGAAGGAATGAGCGTTACACCGAGGCCTGTACTCTGGAGCGGGATCGATTTGGAGGTGGAGGGTCCATCATGGTCTGGGGAGGTGTGTCACAGCATCATCGGACTGAGCTTGTTGTCATTGCAGGCAATCTCAAAGCTGTGCGTTACAGGGTAGACATCCTTCCTCATGTGGTACCCTTCCTGCAGGCTCACCCTGACATGACCCTCCAGCATGACAATGCCACCAGCCATACTGCTTGTTCTGTGTGTGATTTCCTGCAAGACAGGAATGTCAGTGTTCTGCCATGGCCAGCGAAGAGCCCGGATCCCACGTCTGGGACCTGTTGGATTAGAGGGTGAGGGTTAGGGCCATTCCCCCAGAAATGTCTGGGAACTTGCAGGGGCCTTGGTGGAAGATTGGGGCAACATCTCACAGCAAGAACTGGCAAATCTGGTGCAGTCCATGAGGACAGGATGCACTGCAATACTTTTTTGATTTTGACCCCCCCATTTGTTCAGGGACATTATTCCATTTCTGTTAGTCACATGTCTGTGGAACTTGTTGAATCTTAGGTTCATACAAATATTTACACATGTTTGTTCAACCTCTCTTTCGTATCGTCTGAGATCCCTAAAGATTGGAAATCCGCTGCGGTCATCCTCCTCTTCAAAGAGGGAGACACTCCAGACCCAAACTGTTACAGACCTATATCTATCCTACCCTGACTTTCTAAAGTCTTCGAAAGCCAAGTTAAACAGATCACTGACCATTTTGAATCCCACCGTACCTTCTCCACTATGCAATCTGGTTTCCGAGATGGTCATGGGTGCATCTCAGCAACGCTCAAGGTCCTAAACGATATCATAACCGCCATCGTAAAAGACAGTACTGTGCAGCCATCTTCATCGACTCTGTCAATCACTGCATTCTTATCGGCAGACTCACCAACCTTGGTTTCTCAAATGACTGCCTTGCCTGGTTCACCAACTACTTCTCAGACAGAGTTCAGTGTGTCAAATCGGAGGGCCTGTTGTCCGGACCTCTGGCAGTCTCTAAGGGGGTGCCAGAGGGTTCAATTCTCGGGCTGACTCCTTTCTCTGTATATATATCAATGATGTCGCTCTTGCTGCTGGTGATTCTCTGATCCACCTCTACGAAGACGACACCATTCTTGTATACTTCTGGCCCTTCTTTGGACACTGTGTTAACAAACCTCCCAGACGAGCTTCAATGCCATACAACTCTCCTTCCGTGGCCTCCAACTGCTCTTAAATACAAATAAAACTAAATGCATGCTCTTCAACCGACCGCTGCCTATACCCGCCCGCCCATGTAGCATCACTACTCTGGACGGTCCTGACTTAGAATATGTGGAAAATTACAAATACCTAGGTTCTGGTTAGACTGTAAACTCAACTTCCAGACTCACATTAAGCATCTCCAATCAGCTTACTATTTCGCAACAAAGCCTCCTTCACTTATGCTGCTAAACATACCCTCCTGACTATCCTACCGATTTTGACTTCGGCGATGCCATTTACAAAATGACTCCAACACTCTACTCAGCAAATTGGATGTAGTCTATCACAGTGCCAACCGTTTTGTCACCAAAGCCCCATATACTACCCACCACTGCGACCTGTATGCTCTCGTTGGCTGGCCCTCGTTTCATATTCGTTGCCAAACCCACTGGCTCTAGGTCATCTACAGTTGAAGTCAGAAGTTTACATAAACTTAGGTTGGAGTAATTAAAACTAATTTTAACCACTCCACAAATGTATTGTTAACAAACTATAGTTTTGGCAGGTCAGTTAGGACATCTACTTTGTGCAAGTAATTTTTCCAACAACTGTTTACAGACAGATTATTTCACTTATAATTAACTTACAATTCCAGTGGGCCAGAAGTTTACATACACTAAGATAACTGTGCCATTAAAATGCTTGGAAAATTCCAGAAAATTATGTCATGGCTTTAGAAGCTTCTGATAGGCTAATTGACATAATTTGAGTCAATTGGAGGTGTACCTGTGGATGTATTTCAAGGCCTACCTTCAAACTCAGTGCCTCTTTGCTTGACATCATGGGAAAAATTTGAAGAAATCAGCCAAGTCCTCAGAAAGAAATTGTAGACCTACCCAAGTCTGGTTCATCCTTGGGAGCAATTTTCAAATGCCTGTAGGTACCACGTTCATCTGTACAAAAACAGTACGCTAGTATAAACACCATGGGACCACGCAGCCATCATACCGCTCAGGAAGGAGATGTGTTCTGTCTCCTAGAGATGAACGTACATTGGTGCGAAAAGTGCAAATCAATCCCAGAACAGCAGCAAAGGCCCTTGTCAAGATGCTGGAGAAAACGGGTACAAAAGTATCTATATCCACAGTAAAACAAGTCCTGTGAAGCATGGGGGTGGCAGCATCATGTTGTGGAGGTGCTTTGCTGTAGGAGGGACTGATTCACAAAATAGACAGCTTCATGAGGAAGGAAAATTTGGTGGATATATTGAAGCAACATCTCAAGACATCAGTCTTGAGACATTAATCCACCTGTCGTCTCAGATTTTGAAATTATGCTTTACAGCGAAAGCAATACAAGCGTTTGTGTAAGTTTATCGATCGCTCAACAAAACAATAAGTACACTTAGCATCAGGTAACTTGGTCACAAAAATCAGAAAAGCAATCAAATTAATCATTTACCTTTGATGATCTTCAGATGTTTTCACTCACGAGACTCCCAGTTAGACAACAAATGTTCCTTTTGTTCCATAAAGATATTTTTTATATCCAAATACCTCCGTTAGTTTGGTACCCAGGAATCCACCGGAAAGAGCGGTCACGACAACGCAGACAAAAATTCCAAATTATATCCATAATGTCCACAGAAAAATGTCAAATGTTTTTTATAATCAATCCTCAGGGTGTTTTTCAAATATCTATTTGATAATATATCAACCGACAGTTGGCTTTTCACTAGGACCGGGAGAAACAATGGCCGCCTTTCTCTTTTGCGCACAACTCACTCTGAGAGCCCCCACCTATCCACTTACGCAATGTGGTCGTTCACGCTCATTCTTCAAAATAAAAGCCTGCAACTATGTCTAAAGGCTGTTGACACCTTAGGGAAGCCATAGAAAAGGGAATCTGGTTGATATCTCTTTAAATGGGCAATAGGAATGCATAACAACAGAGAGGTTTCAAAAAACAGGGGCACTTCCTGATTGGATTTTCCTCAGGTTTTAGCCTGCAATATCAGTTCTGTTTAACTCAGACAAAATTTTGACAGTTTTGGAAACTTTAGAGTTTTCTATTCTAATCTGTCAATTATATGCATATTCTAGCATCTATATATATTCTAGCATCTATATATATATATATTCTAGCATCTATATATATATATATATATATATATATATTTTATTTTTGTTTTACATTTGTCAATAAAACTCATGAATGCAACTATTTATGTCATTGTTTTGTGTTCTACATGTAGCGCTGGTTGTGCTGAAAAGAAAATGGAAAAACACTTAATTGTGAGGCTAAATATAAGGGATGGACACGCAGATAAATGAAAAGGCAATTTTTGCTGGGGTCTCGGGACTGATAGGGTTCAATTGCATATTTGTATTTGAAAATACACTTGTCTGTGTATGAATATTTCCAAATACATTCCAATATTCAACTACTTGTATTTTCAAATACATAATATCTGAAAACTTACTTTGAAATGAATGTGAAACTGAAATAATTGAAATAGTATTTGAACCCAGGTCTGGTGTATGGCCCTACCTATAAAATGCTGGGTAAATACACCTAAACAAGCCCAACAACCAGTGGTAACTTCAGGTTCAGTGAAGAGAGTCACTCTAGTCACGAGCCACAGCAGCCTGGCCTTTCACAGGAAATTGCCTAGACATGGACGTGTTCACCGCCTCCTTGAACAAATAAATAAGGAAAATCGATCACTGCCACAGACAGACAGCAGAGGACAGAACATTAGTCCTCTCTCGCCATCTCCCTATCTCTCCGTTTCCATTACTCTCTTTCTCCATATTTGAAGTTCTCAAATGGTGCATGAACAGTGCTGGTTCCCTCTGCTTTTTGCACAATTCCTGCTCCCACTATTTTTAAAAGGCAAAACCTGTTGGGGAGCAGCAGTGTGTGTTCGTGGACTACTCGGTACTGAGCCTGGAAGGCTTTCACTACAGGGCTCCCGAGACCACAGATTACCTTCTATTTTTAGTTTACTTTCACTAGGTCTCCTCAATCTTGGGACTGAAGGACTAGTTTCCTTTGCAAAACTAGAAACGACGGACAGGCCTAATTGAATGTAGGGAAAGGGGATAGCTAGTCAGTCACACTAACTGCATTCAACCGAAATGTGCCTTCAGCACTTAACCTAACCCCTCAGAATCGGAAAGGTGCGGGGGGGCTGCTGCTTTAAATAGACGTCAACGTCATCGGCACCCGGTGGAGCAGCTGTTGTTGGGGGTTAACTGACTTGCTCAAGGGCAGAACGGCAGGTGTTTCCACCTTGCCGGCTCGGGGATTCGAACCAGCGACCTTTCAGTTACTGGCCCAATGCTCTTAACTGTTAGGTTATCTGTAGTCTAGGATGCATAGAAACAGTTTAATGGTATTGTTCAGTCACAATCATTTGTGACAAGGCCTGACTAACACTCACAGAAAGGCTTGCTTTTAAAGTTAGCTACACACACACACAAAAAGATAATGCAAATATGCAAGATAACTTAGTAAGAGTAAAACCCTGGCATGATCTAAAGACCAGCCTGCATTGGCACGATGCCCATTAGCCAGTGGCAGACCAATCCCTATAATCCAGAATAGTGTTTGTGTGTACTGTATGTGTGTGTGTTTGTGCGTTTATGTACATAAGTGCTTCTCTGTATATAGTAGTGTTCATGTGTCTGTGTGTTAAAGACAGCATTTACTGTAGGGTGTTTAGGTAGACATGTAGCTGGGATAGTACTCATCACTCATTTCTAACAAAGCCTATTCGAGATGGAGCCTAGCTACAGCATAATTTTGAGCAAATCATATTCATGCTGTGCTGCATGAACACAATTGGCAGTTAGAGAGGTGGTGTAGTACAACTTCCTCTTTACTCGATTATGACTAAGCATGTTTCAATACAATAAATCTACCGTGGCGATGGGTAAAGAATAATTTTACCAAAATGGAAGGTAAAAATGAATCCATTAAGGATTCATTTTCCTGCATCAACCGCATCTCCCTATTAAAATTCTGTGCGTGCTGGAGACAAGGTTCGGAGGCAGGTCATTGCCATAACAATCACTGCAGCTCCGCTTTATTTTTAGCTAGAAGGGAAATTGGAGAGTGACACAACGACAACAGAGAGGCTGGCAAGATTGCTACTGTTCTGCACACGGTGTGTGTGTCTGAATGACAACACCCAATTACCTATTGTCAGCCTGACAAGCCACACAGCTCTAATGGGGTAAAAAATGAGTAAAATACATTCTTCAACTGACAGTAAAGCAAACCTTTGAGGTGGTGAAGAGCTTTCAATGCAACTTGCTATTTCCACTACTAACCGTATACCTAGGGTTTAATGGACTACAAAATCAGCCTTCGGCAGATGTGGCCAGATATCACACACACTGAACCGTACATTGAATAAAATAGCCTAATTTGAATGGCACTGGCAAAGGCCATTAAACAACATGCAACACTAAACATATAAGCTCTGTAATACGATTTAATATTTTCATGACAGGCAGAGCCCACTTCTGGGACAGGCTCCCAGAGTGCACAATACACCACACTACAAAGATGGCATATGTGATTAGCTGGAGCTAAATAACAGCTTGGGTTTCTTTTGATCTCCTGGGTGTAAAAAAAAAACGCTGAAGAGTCCTCCTTTCACTGGCCGGGGTTTCTGTTGGACACATTGTGCTGCATCTCACTGCCTTGGTGGAGGAGGTGGGTGGATGTTAAAGAGTGAGAAAGAGTGTGTGGTATTGGAAACAAATGAGATTTTTATTAAGGGAAATAGAGAGAGTCCAACATGAGAAGAAGAGAAAGACAGACATTGGAAAGAGGGAGGGAGGAGGCGAATGGGAAAAAAGGAGACTAATGATTTAGACTAGAGACATTACAGTCCCACTCTGGTGTTCAGATTAGCAGCCTGCCACACATCCCACCCACTCTCACACACAGATAGCGTGATGAGCAATAGTATGGGGGAGCAGAGAAAGATACAGGAGTGGACTTCAGGACTTCCACATTGTGAGCTGGTAGTTTTAATACATTTCCTTTCATAGGATCATTTTTCTACTCTACAAATAGAAATGTATTGGAAGTGTGTACATAACTTAGGCAGTGCTACTCAGCGAAAACGCACCAGGATTCGCATTAAGCCAGAATTTTGTGTTTTTCACGCAGAAAAGGAAAGATAAAAAGCATTAAAATGATGTCACTGTGTTTTGTGAACGCAGATCTAAAATGCTTCTTATTGTAAATTCTGCTTGGCTGCAGTCCGGGTTCACTCCCAATTATGAATGTGAAAGGACAAATGTTGTGCTTCAGTTGCACTTACCCACTTGAATGAAATATCTTTGCTCTCATCATTTCTCAGAACAAGAATAGACTGACGAGTTTCAGAAGAAAGGTCTTTGTTTCTGGCCATTTTGAGCCTGTAATCGAGCCCACAAATGCTGATGCTCCAGACTCTAGTCTAAAGAAGGCCAGTTGAATTGCTTCTTAAATCAGACAACAGTATTCAGCTGTGCTAACATAATTGCGAAAGGCTTTTCTAATGATCAATTAGCCTTTTAAAATGATAAACTTTGATTAGCTAACACAACGTGCCATTGGAACACAAGAGTGATGGTAGCTGATAATGGGCCTCTATACGTTTATAGCTACAATAGTAATTTAATACATTAACAATGTCTACACTATATTTCTGATCAATTTCACATTATTTTAATGGACCAAAAATGTGCTTATCTTTAAAAAAAAGACATTTCTAAGTGACCCCAAACTTTTGAACAGAAAGTTTGAGAATGACACAAATATTAATTTCCACAAAGTTTGCTGCTTCAGTGTCTTTAGATATTTTTGTCAGATGTTACTATTTCATAAGTGTCAAAGGCTTTTAATGACAATTACATGAAGTTGATGCAAAGAGTCAATACTTGCTGTCTTGACCCTTCTTTTTCAAGACCTCTGCAATCCGCCCTGGCATGCTGTCAATTAACTTCTGGGCCACATTCTGACTGATGGCAGCCCATTCTTGCATAATCAATGCTTGGAGTTTGCCAGAATTTGTGGGGTTTTGTTTGTCCACCCTCCTTGTGAGGATTGACCACAAGTTCTCAATGGGATTAAGGTCTGGGGAGTTTCCTGGCCATGGACCCAAAATATCGATGTTTTGTTCTCAAGCCACTTTGTTATCACTTTTGCCTTATGGCAAGGTGCTCCATCATGCTGGAAAAGGCATTGTTCTTCACCAAACTGTTCCTGGATGGTTGGGAGAAGTTGCTCTCAGAGGATGTGTCGGTACCATTCTTTATTCATGGCTGTGTTCTTAGACAAAATTGGCTGAGAAGCAACCCCATACGTGAATGGTCTCAGGATGCTTTACTGTTGGCATGACACAGGACTGATTGTAGCGCTCACCTCATCTTCTCCGGACAAGCTTTTTTCCGGATGCCCCAAACAATCGGAAGGGCATTCATCAGAGAAAATGACTTTACCCCAGTCCTCAAGCAGTCCAAACCTGCACCTTTTGCAGAATATCAGTCTGTCCCTGATGTTTTTTCCTGGAGAGAAGTGGCTTCTTTTCTGCCCTTCTTGACACCAGGCCATCCTCCAAAAGTCTTTGCCTCACTGTGCGTGCAGATGCACTCACACCTGCTTGCTGCCATTCCTGAGCAAGCTCTGTACTGGTGGTGCCCCGATCCCGCAGCTGAATCAACTTTAGGAGACGGTCCTGGCGCTTGCTGGACTTTCTTGGGCGCCCTGAAGACTTCTTCGCAACAATTGAGCCGCTCTCCTTGAAGTTCTTGATGATCCGATACATGGTTGATTTAGGTGCAATCGTACTGGCAGCAATATTTATTTATTTATTTATTTTACCTTTATTTAACCAGGTAGGCAAGTTGAGAACAAGTTCTCATTTACTGGCCAAGATAAAGCAAAGCAGTTCGACAGATACAACGACACAGAGTTACACATGGAGTAAAACAAACATACAGTCAATAATACAGTATAAACAAGTCTATATACAATGTGAGCAAATGAGGTGAGAAGGGAGGTAAAGGCAAAAAAGGCCATGGTGGCAAAGTAAATACAATATAGCAAGTAAAACACTGGAATGGTAGTTTTGCAATGGAAGAATGTGCAAAGTAGAAATAAAAATAATGGGGTGCAAAGGAGCAAAATAAATAAATAAATAAAAATTAAATACAGTTGGGAAAGAGGTAGTTGTTTGGGCTAAATTATAGGTGGGCTATGTACAGGTGCAGTAATCTGTGAGCTGCTCTGACAGTTGGTGCTTAAAGCTAGTGAGGGAGATAAGTGTTTCCAGTTTCAGAGATTTTTGTAGTTCGTTCCAGTCATTGGCAGCAGAGAACTGGAAGGAGAGGCGGCCAAAGAAAGAATTGGTTTTGGGGGTGACTAGAGAGATATACCTGCTGGAGCGTGTGCTACAGGTGGGAGATGCTATGGTGACCAGCGAGCTGAGATAAGGGGGACTTTACCTAGCAGGGTCTTGTAGATGACATGGAGCCAGTGGGTTTGGCGACGAGTATGAAGCGAGGGCCAGCCAACGAGAGCGTACAGGTCGCAATGGTGGGTAGTATATGGGGCTTTGGTGATAAAACGGATTGCACTGTGATAGACTGCATCCAATTTGTTGAGTAGGGTATTGGAGGCTATTTTGTAAATGACATCGCCAAAGTCGAGGACTGGTAGGATGGTCAGTTTTACAAGGGTATGTTTGGCAGCATGAGTGAAGGATGCTTTGTTGCGAAATAGGAAGCCAATTCTAGATTTAACTTTGGATTGGAGATGTTTGATATGGGTCTGGAAGGAGAGTTTACAGTCTAACCAGACACCTAAGTATTTGTAGTTGTCCACGTATTCTAAGTCAGAGCCGTCCAGAGTAGTGATGTTGGACAGGCTGGTAGGTGCAGGTAGCGATCGGTTGAAGAGCATGCATTTAGTTTTACTTGTATTTAAGAGCAATTGGAGGCCACGGAAGGAGAGTTGTATGGCATTGAAGCTTGCCTGGAGGGTTGTTAACACAGTGTCCAAAGAAGGGCCGGAAGTATACAGAATGGTGTCGTCTGCGTAGAGGTGGATCAGGGATTCACCAGCAGCAAGAGCGACCTCATTGATGTATACAGAGAAGAGAGTCGGTCCAAGAATTGAACCCTGTGGCACCCCCATAGAGACTGCCAGAGGTCCGGACAGCAGACCCTCCGATTTGACACACTGAACTCTATCAGAGAAGTAGTTGGTGAACCAGGCGAGGCAATTATTTGAGAAACCAAGGCTGTCGAGTCTGCCGATGAGGATGTGGTGATTGACAGAGTCGAAAGCCTTGGCCAGATCAATGAATACGGCTGCACAGTAATGTTTCTTATCGATGGCGGTTAAGATATCGTTTAGGACCTTGAGCGTGGCTGAGGTGCACCCATGACCAGCTCTGAAACCAGATTGCATAGCAGAGAAGGTATGGTGAGATTCGAAATGGTCGGTAATCTGTTTGTTGACTTGGCTTTCGAAGACCTTAGAAAGGCACGGTAGGATAGATATAGGTCTGTAGCAGTTTGGGTCAAGAGTGTCCCCCCTTTGAAGAGGGGGATGACCGCAGCTGCTTTCCAATCTTTGGGAATCTCAGACGACACGAAAGAGAGGTTGAACAGGCTAGTAATAGGGGTGGCAACAATTTCGGCAGATAATTTTAGAAAGAAAGGGTCCAGATTGTCTAGCCCGGCTGATTTGTAGGGGTCCAGATTTTGCAGCTCTTTCAGAACATCAGCTGAATGGATTTGGGAGAAGGAGAAATGGGGAAGGCTTGGGCGAGTTGCTGTTGGGGGTGCAGTGCTGTTGTCCGGGGTAGGAGTAGCCAGGTGGAAAGCATGGCCAGCCGTAGAAAAATGCTTATTGAAATTCTCAATTATGGTGGATTTATCATTGGTGACAGTGTTTCCTATCTTCAGTGCAGTGGGCAGCTGGGAGGAGGTGTTCTTATTCTCCATGGACTTTACAGTGTCCCAGAACTTTTTGTGTTAGTGTTGCAGGAAGCAAATTTCTGCTTGAAAAAGCTAGCCTTGGCTTTTCTAACTGCCTGTGTATAATGGTTTCTAGCTTCCCTGAACAGCTGCATATCACGGGGCTGTTCGATGCTAATGCAGAACGCCATAGGATGTTTTTGTGTTGGTTAAGGGCAGTCAGGTCTGGGGAGAACCAAGGGCTATATCTGTTCCTGGTTCTAAATTTCTTGAATGGGGCATGTTTATTTAAGATGGTTAGGAAGGCATTTAAAAAAATATCCAGGCATCCTCTACTGACGGGATGAGATCAATATCCTTCCAGGATACCCCGGCCAGGTCGATTAGAAAGGCCTGCTCGCAGAAGTGTTTCAGGGAGCGTTTTACAGTGATGAGTGGAGGTCGTTTGACCGCTGACCCATTACGGATGCAGGCAATGAGGCAGTGATCGCTGAGATCTTGGTTGAAGACAGCAGAGGTGTATTTAGAGGGGAAGTTGGTTAGGATGATATCTATGAGGGTGCCCGTGTTTAAGGCTTTGGGGAGGTACCTGGTAGGTTCATTGATAATTTGTGTGAGATTGAGGGCATCAAGTTTAGATTGTAGGATGGCTGGGGTGTTAAGCATGTTCCAGTTTAGGTCACCTAGCAGCACGAACTCTGAAGATAGATGGGGGGCAATCAGTTCACATATGGTGTCCAGAGCACAGCTGGGGGCAGAGGGTGGTCTATAGCAGGTGGCAACGGTGAGAGACTTGTTTTTAGAGAGGTGGATTTTTAAAAGTAGAAGTTCAAATTGTTTGGGTACAGACCTGGATAGTAGGACAGAACTCTGCAGGCCATCTTTGCAGTAGATTGCAACACCGCCCCCTTTGGCAGTTCTATCTTGTCTGAAAATGTTGTAGTTTGGAATTAAAATTTCTGAATTTTTGGTGGTCTTCCTAAGCCAGGATTCAGACACAGCTAGAACATCCGGGTTGGCTGAGTATGCTAAAGCAGTGAATAGAACAAACTTAGGGAGGAGGCTTCTAATGTTAACATGCATGAAACCAAGGCTATTACGGTCACAGAAGTCATCAAAAGAGAGCGCCTGGGGAATAGGAGTGGAGCTAGGCACTGCAGGGCCTGGATTCACCTCTACATCGCCAGAGGAACATAGGAGGAGTAGAATAAGGGTACGGCTAAAAGCTATGAGAATTGGTCGTCTAGAACGTCTGGAACATAGAGTAAAAGGAGGTTTCTGGGGGGCGATAAAATAGCATCAAGGTATAATGTACAGACAAATGTATGGTAGGATGTGAATACAGTGGAGGTAAACCTAGGTATTGAGTGATGAAGAGAGAGATATTGTCTCTAGAAACATCATTGAAACCAGGAGATGTCATTGCATGTGTGGGTGGTGGAACTAATAGGTTGGATAAGGTATAGTGAGCAGGACTAGAGGCTCTACAGTGAAATAAGCCAATAAACACTAACCAGAACAGCAATGGACAAGACATATTGACATTAAGGAGAGGCATGCTTAGTCGAGTGATCAAAAGGGTCCGGTGAGTGGAGAGGTTGGTTGGTGATTTAGACAGCTAGCCAGGCCATCGGTAGCAAGCTAGCATAGGATGGAGGTCTGTTGTTAGCCACCTCTTGCGTTCTGTCAGTAGATTAGTGGGGTTCCGTGTGGTAGAGGGGATTAATCCAAATCACACAACAACAAAAATAAAAACAATAGATATAGTTATAGATGCCCAAGAAGAAAACATAATAATAATAAAAATAAATAAATTGTCCGATTGTCTATTCAGATAGCAGCCGGTAAGATAGCTAACGGTTAGCAGGCCGCAGATGGGCGTTCAGGTAACGTCGCGACGGAGGAGCCAGCCGGATCTCCTTCGGGTAGATAACGTCGGCAGTCCAGTTATGAAGGCCCGGTGGGGCTCCGCGTAGGCAGTAGAACGGGTCCGGATAGGTGACTGCAGCCCAGGAGTGATTGATGGAACTCAGGAGTGATTGACGGAGCTGGCTAGCTCCGGAATAATTGATGTTTGCTCCGGAATCGACGAAGGCCGATAGTCACACGGATAGCAGCTAGCTAGCTGTGAGATCCGGGTATGAATGTCCAGAGAGCAGTCGAAATCCAGGGACATGGAGAGAAATTGGTCCGGTATGTTCCGTTCCGAGCCGCGCTGCGCCGTACAGAACTGGCGATAGATTTTCGAGCTAAAGGATAGCTGATGACCACAAACCGTGGTTAGCTGAATACTAACGATTTGCCAGTAAAGGAGCTAACTAGCTTCTGGATTAGCTTCTGGCTAGTTTCAGGCTAGCTTCTTGGAGGATTACAGATTTGAGGTAAATAATACTTTTTTATAAATATAAATTGGTGAGGCGGGTTGCAGGAGAGTGTTTTGAAGATGAGTTGATGGAAAATAAAAATGAAATGTATGTGAAAAAAAAGTTGTAAATATATATATATATACAGGACACGACAAGACGAGGACAAAAGACGTCTGAACTGCTATGCCACCTTGGAGATCCAAGTATCCTTGCCTGCGAAGCCCTTTTTGTGCAAAGCAATGATGATGGCACGTTTCCTTGCAAGTAACCATGGTTGACAGAGGAAGAACAATGATTCCAATCACCACCCTCCTTTTGAAGCTTCCAGTCTGTTATTTGAACTCAATCAGCATAACAGAGTGATCTCCAGCCTTGTCCTCATCAACACTCACACCTGTGTTAACGAGAGAATCCCTGACATGATGTCAGCTGGTCCTTTTGTGGCAGGGATGAAATGCAGTGGAAATGTTTTTGGGGGATTCAGTTCATTTGCATGGCAAAGAGGGACTTTGCAATTAATTGCGATTCATCTGATCAGTATATGCAAATTGCCATCATACAAACTGACTTTGTGAAAATTAATATTTGTGTCAATATTTGTTTCAAATATTTGATACTAATTACTAGTCTGCAGCTAGGAAGTCGGTATCATTGAACACGAAGACCGACAACCGCCGAAACATACAATCTATAACAACATTGCTGAATGTTACTCTGAACTATCCATTCTAACCACGGCAGAGAGCGAGAGGGTGGACAAACTCTCGAACAGATCTCTTGCCAACAGAGATCACGGTGACACACTGAGCGAAAATATATATATTGATTGCAATTATTCCCGAATGAGTGAGCGTTCATGTGCAAAGGATTAGCCTTTAAATTGTTATAATTATCACTTTGTAGTGTCTTTTATCTCAGTTGACCCCCACTTCCCTTTTGTCTACCAAGCCGCGATACTGGTTTATTCCACTAGGCAAATTCTGCTATCCTTTCCTTGTAACTATCTACCGTTTGTTTATGCATTTTTTATTTAGATTTTTTATTTTAATCTTACCCCTTTTTTCTCCACAATTTTTCATGGTATCCAATTGTTGGTAGCTACTATCTTGTCTCATCACTCGCTACAACTCCCGTACGGGCTCGGGAGAGACGGTAGCCAGTCTCCAGATCTCAAGTCCGAAAGTCCGTGTTGCCCAGCAACAGCCCCAAAACATCACTGCTCTAGAGGAGATCTGCATGGAGGAATGGGCCAAAAAACCGTGTGTGAAAACCTTGTGAAGACTTACAGACGACGTTTGACCTCTGCCATTACCAACAAAGGGTATATAACAAAGTATTGAGAAACTTCATTAAAAATCCTACAAGGTGATTTTCTGGATTTTTTTCCAAATTTTGTCTGTCATAGTTGAAGTGTACCTATGATGAAAATTACAGGCCTCTAATCTTTTTAAGTGGGAGAACGTGCACAATTGGTGGCTGACTAAATATTTTGTTGCCCCACTGTATGTTTGTATGTATGTATGCATATCAATTATATATACATACATATATACACAAAGTCAGAAGTTTATATACACTTAGGTTGAAGTCATTAAAACTCATTGTTCAACCACTCACAGATTTTTTGTTCACAAACTATAGTTTTGGCAAGTCAGTTAGGACATCTGCTTTGTGCATGACAAGTAATTTTTCCAACAATTGTTTACAGACAGATTATTTCACTTATAATTCACTGCATCACAATTCCAATGGGTCAGAAGTTTACATACACTAAGTTGACTGCCTTTAAACAGCTTGGAAAATTCCAGAAAATGATGTCATGGCTTTAGAAGCTTCTGATAGGCTGGTGACGACCTCATGAAGCTGGTTCCAAGAATTCCAAGAGTGTGCAAACTGTCATCAAGGCAAAGGGTGGCCACTTTGAAAAATCTCAAATATAAAATATATTTTCATTTGTTTAACACTTTTGGTTACTACATGATTCCATATGTGTTATTTAATAGTTTGGATCACTTCACTATTATTCTACAATGTAGAAAATCGTAAAAATGATGAAAAACCCTAGAATGAGTAGGTGTGTCCAAACCTTTGACTGGTACCGCACGCACGCCAAAAATATAAAACAACATGCAACAATTTCAAAGATTCTGCTGAGTTACAGCCCATAAGGAAATTAGTCAATTGAAATAAATTCATTAGGCCCTAATCTATGGATTTCACATGACTGGGCAGGGGCACAGCCATGGGTGTGCATAGGCCCAACCACTGGGAAACCAGGCCAGGCCACGCCAGGCCAGGCCAATCAGAATGAGTTTTTCCCCACAATAAGGCTTTATTACAGACAGAAATGCCGCCCCGGATGTAGAGGTCCTGGGCTTGTGTGGTTACATGTCGTCTGCGATTGTGACATCGGTTGGACATACTGACAAATTTTCTAAAACAACATTGGAGGCGGTTTATGGTAGAGAAATTAACCATCTATTTTCTGGCAACCGCTCTGGTGGACATTCCTGCAGTCAGCATGCCAATTGCATGCCACCTCACAACTTGAGAAATCTGTGGCATTGTGTTGTGTGACAAACTGCACATTTTACAGTGGCCTTTTATTGTCCCCAGCACACCCGTGTAATGATTATGCTGTTTTATCATACTGTGTCTTAATATGACACACCTGTCAAGTGGATGGATTTTCTTAAAGGATGAGATTCTCACTAACAGGGATGTAAACAAATTTGTGCACAAAATCTGAGCGAAATAAGCGTTTTGTAAGTATGGAAAATTTCTGGGATCTTTTATTTCAGTTCATGAAACCAGCACTTTACATGTTGCATTTATTTTTGTTCAGTTTAGATGTCTGGTGGAAATAGGGAAGTGCACACAGCACAGAAGGAGCAAAAGAGACGAGACCAAAAATACAATATGTGAACAAGCAGACAAGTGCTCATAAAAATAACAAAACTTAGATTGCGATATAGGCAAAACATACGTTTGAATTAGTCGAATAAATCTGATTTATCGCCAAGCCATACCCAAAAGGCCCTAATAACCTCTCTGGGAACCTGTAGTTAGTCTACAGCTCTGCCTTGCCCCGCTTGTTTGTGTCTTTCCATTCAGGGTTTAATCTGGCTTGATCTCATTAGGTGTGGGGACGTCGTGACATGGATACAGGATAAGACGCCTGACTACCACCACAGACGGTGACAAAGCCTTTTATCTGCAGCTAGGACGCCTCATTCACCTCTCTCAGGTGTTCAAGGAGGCTTGGGAGAGACCTTAACAAACACCTTCTTCAATCTGCAGCTAGGGCGCCTCATTCACCTCTCCCAGGTGTTCAAGGAGGACTGGGAGACCTTAACTGACACCTTCAAATACAGAGACCCAACACTAAACTGAGCCAACTAAAACAGACAGAAAGACAGCAAAAAATACATATTACTGATTAACACTGGACAATAACCTTGTATTGAACAATCAATCAATTTGTAAAGTAGGGAGTGGGGGAACACAGGTCCAGGGCAAGAAAATCTAAGACAAATTGTTAAACTCTTTTAGTGGACAATATGGTTTTCTATTTAAAGTAATATAATGTGTATCTGACGTTATTTAATTTCTTAGATGGGCGTAGCTAAGACAGCTTCATATCACTGGTTTTAGTGCGTTCTCACACCACCCTCTACTGATCCTAAAGTTCTTCCTGGGCTTAGTCAAATCAAATCAAATTTTATTTGTCACATACACATGGTTAGCAGATGTTAATGCGAGTGTAGCGAAATGCTTGTGCTTCTAGTTCCGACAGTGCAGTAATAACCAACAAGTAATCTAACTAACAATTCCAAAACTACTGTCTTATACACAGTGTAAGGGGATAAAGAATATGTACATAAGGATATATGAATGAGTGATGGTACAGAGCAGCATAGGCAAGATACAGTAGATGGTATCGAGTACAGTGTATACATATGAGATGAGTATGTAAACAAAGTGGCATAGTTAAAGTGGCTAGTGATACATGTATTACATAAGGATGCAGTCGATGATATAGAGTACAGTATATACGTATGCATATGAGATGAATAATGTAGGGTAAGTAACATTATATAAGGTAGCATTGTTTAAAGTGGCTAGTGATATATTTACATAATTTCCCATCAATTCCCATTATTAAAGTGGCTGGAGTTGAGTCAGTGTCAGTGTGTTGGCAGCAGCCACTCAATGTTAGTGGTGGCTGTTTAACAGTCTGATGGCCTTGAGATAGAAGCTGTTTTTCAGTCTCTCGGTCCCAGCTTTGATGCACCTGTACTGACCTCGCCTTCTGGATGATAGCGGGGTGAACAGGCAGTGGCTCGGGTGGTTGATGTCCTTGATGATCTTTATGGCCTTCCTGTAACATCGGGGGTGTGTAGGTGTCCTGGAGGGCAGGTAGTTTGCCCCCGGTGATGCGTTGTGCAGACCTCACTACCCTCTGGAGAGCCTTACGGTTGTGGGCGGAGCAGTTGCCGTACCAGGCGGTGATACAGCCCGCCAGGATGCTCTCGATTGTGCATCTGTAGAAGTTTGTGAGTGCTTTTGGTGACAAGCAGAATTTCTTCAGCCTCCTGAGGTTGAAGAGGCGCTGCTGCGCCTTCTTCACGATGCTGT